>NW_024820944.1:0-1840 GCF_019175285.1 Sceloporus undulatus | reverse complement strand
GGCAAGGCCTGCATATCAAAATGTAGGACTTAAAAAAAAGTCCTACATTTTGATATGTTGTCCTACATTTGTCCTGGTTTGGAGGTCTTCGCTTATGGCAACCCTAAGAGCCACAAATAATTTGAGAGGCGTGTCATTAAAATCATAAAGACTAACAATATTTAAATTATTCAGTGACATCAGAAACCTAACAAGGCTGTTGGGGAATAGTCCACATATTCCCTCTGTTTAAGAAAGTGACAAGCACAAATGCTATACTAGTCTTATTACAGGAGCATTTGGGAAAGAGGGCAGAAACACTGTATTTTACTTTAAAATCTTTATTGCACAATTGATGTCTGGAATGAATTGCTGTGGTTAAACTAAGAGATTTTAAGGAGTTCTGAGGATAATGATTTGAAGTAAAACAAGGCCTTGGCCTTTTGGAATAGAAATAAGCCCTTGGAACTAGTATATTGGTAGCCACACGGAACTAAATGCTAAATACAACACTTATTTGGGTGCTAATGGGCATAACTTGAAAGTCTTAATGTGCAGCATGACTGGGCAGGCATACAAGAGGTATTTTCGCTGCACATGGACTCCACCCAGTGCCTGCCCATGTTCTGTTTACTCACTGGCCTGTATGCAGCAGTATGGCCACAGAGGATGACTGTGACCCTGTGAGCAAAGCTGTTTTTAAAAAGATTGCTATACACTAAATAAAGTTAAGAAAATAGGTGTGTTAATGTTGGGTGGTTCTGGTGTCAAAGGCGTACCTTGTCTGTTAGGAGACAACAGTGTTGGTTCCAGGAACAGGGCCTCAGCTGTTCTAGTTCCTCCTCTGGCACCAGCAATATAACCTGTTCTGATGTTTCTTCTCCTCAGTTCCCCCGCTTTCTGGCTTCCATTTTAAGAGAACGTCTGGGGCTGGCAGTGAAAGTTATTCAAAAACCACTTGGGCCAAGATGGCTTCCTCAACAATGAACACTCCCTCCTCCGGAAGGAAGTGCTGTTGACTTCTAAATACAAAATCAATGTACACATATATCCTTTTTTTGAACTATAGCTTCCAGTGTCCTTAAGCCAGCATGGGCATGCTTGCTGGGGGATTCTGAGAGGTGTAGTTCAAAGAAGTAATTTTTCAAGTTCTGTGTTGGGGTCCTAGACCTGTAATATAGATCCAGAAGAAATGGCCAGCTTGTATTCTCCTTTCCCTGTCTGTCAATTTTCTACTGTTCATCGAGTAATTCTCAGTATAGTGAAGCTAGCTACTCTCTTTGACAGGATAGTGGGATATGTCTTGCATTTCCTGGTGCGTTAGAATGTCATCTTTCACAGCAGTTCAGGTTTTCAGTGTTTAAATAAATTAAAAAACAGAGCTGCGACTTCACATTTTGCTAGTGCTTCAAAACAGTGTTCTTGGCCTTATACAGAAAGTGTGTAAACAAAAAGTCTAGGGGGAAAGAAAATAGAGAAAACACAGTAATTTTATTAAAACAGTATGTTACAAAGGGGAGCAAAAAGAATAAAGAGAATAAAAAAGCATAAAATATATGCAATCCTATAAACAGACAGGCTAGTGCTGGCCTGTATGCCACGCCCTAATGTAAACAAGGCTGGTGTTGCTAGTAAGTACTAGGCTTAAAAACTGCAAATCCCAAATGGTATAACAAACAGAAGGAGGTGTCAAACATACAGAATGCTAGTGCAGTGGCAGATAGATTCCTTTGCACCTCCCAATAGGTAATTAAAAGGGATAGCACAGTACGCCCATTACAATTGAAAAGTGAACAAAGACCCAACGCGTTTCAACTAGACGTCTTCATCAGTGGTCATGAAAAACTAATATTGCAGCCTT
>NW_024820943.1:0-1840 GCF_019175285.1 Sceloporus undulatus | reverse complement strand
CATGGGTTGGGTGGGTCCAAAATGGTTCCCAGCATAAATTGAGGGTCCACTGTATAACTACCCACTAGTGGAATTATTCCACATTTCCAGTATGCAACTCCTATATCGAATTCCAGTGTAGCATAACATATATGAATAAATGACCAATGTGCAACTGCACAGTATTGTGCAATGTATGTTTGTGAGCGACTCTTTGTACTTCATTGCACTACTGTGTGCACTACAGTTCTGTGCACACTACAGTTCTGCATACACTGCCATCAGCTGTATATAGGCAAATCTGGATGATTGATGAATTGCAGGCCAATAGAAGGTCAAGAGAAGCCAAATAGAGATTGTTGCTTATGGCTGGAGGGCATAGAATGCCTCTACAAATAAAATGCCATATTCTCTTTTTTCTTTTGATATTTTTCCTAAGAATTGTTTTGATTCATTTTTTCAGTTGCATAGATACATTTATCTGGTTCATATATGGAACATTTATGGAAATGAACAATATAAACATTTGCAGTTGGCATCCTCTCAGTGGCATCACTAGGGGGGTGCGGACCACACCAAGTGACAACCTAAAGGGGGTGGCACCATTGCACCTCAAACATCTACTTTCTGGCAGAAATGGGCTTTGGCATTCATCTGCTTCCCTTTAAAATGCTTTAAAAGAGGAGCTGGAATGGGAGTGGGGTCAGGCTCAGTGGGAGGATTTCAAAATTTTAAATTTAATTTTTTAAAAAAAATATTGTTGATTTTTTTTAAAAAAATATTCATTAAAAATTGTTTTAAAACATCACATTTTAACCAAATTTTCACTCTATGTAAATGCATTTAGGTTGTGCATATGATATTGTAATTTGAAGGTATAATTTTAATTTTGCTAGTTGTTTATGTCACAGCTACTAGCATTACACTCAGCGGTATATGGGAATTACAATTTATGATTAACATTCATGCAAAAAAGCATTGCTAAGGATTCTGTATGGTGTGAAACTGGAGAAGGTCAAGGGGGGAGGGTGACACCATGAGTTACCATGCGTTACCATGAGTTACCATGCCAGGTGACACCTACTCTAGGGATGCCACTGCATCCTCTTAGTGCATTACAGTGGCTTACAAGAGTGCATTACAATGGCTTACACATCACAAGTCACTTTTCTTTGTCATTGCTCAGGGTGCAATTCTGTTCCAACCACACAATGAGAATTTCCATGGCTACCTGTTAGAGCAGGAAAGGGCAACTGTCCATTTTTTAAGGGAAAGTGTGAACTGCCTCTCCAAGAAGCCTCCAATAGCAGTGATTCACCTGTTATAAAGGCTTCAGGGACTTTTCTGAAACATTACAAAAAAACTTTTCCCCCCAAATCTAGAAATATATTTCCATTGTGGGATGGGTTTGGTATTTCTAGCAGTATTTGCAACCTGCTGAGGGTCCCATGGAAGAAATCTAGACCTTAGACCTGCCGAAGTAGTCTGCTTTCATATTGCTGTGGTGTGCTTTCAAGTTGTTTCCAACTTAGGATGATCTTAAGACAACCTTAACATGGGGGTTTCTTGGCCAGATTCCTCTCAGGCTAAGGTAGTATGACTTGCTCGAGGACACCCAGACGGTTTTGCATTGCTGAGTGGAGATTTGAACCCTGGTCTCCAGAGTTGTAGTCCAGTGTTCAAATCACTATATGATACACATATGTCTCTTGATCTCTCGTTGTATGAAACATAATAGTTTAAATCTCTTTCTCACATGACATGCACAAAAAAGATAAGACTAGTGTTGGCCTGGGCCAAAGGCCTTCAAAGGCCATCTTCAAAGTAGCCAACTTCCTTATAGGAGGTTCACTTTCAGGAC
>NW_024820942.1:0-1840 GCF_019175285.1 Sceloporus undulatus | reverse complement strand
TATTTGTATTTGTTCGGTATTCATATTTGTATATTGTATATATCATAATATGAAGTCACTGAATTTACTTGTTTTTACCAAATTCCCTACTCATCTGGCATAAATGGAAACACACACTAGCCACAGATCCCTCTCCCAAAACCATTTTTGGCATCCTCTTTCTCACTTAGGTGACCAATTCCCACTAATATGATCATTGAGAAGATGTGGACTCTACCACACTTTAGACCTGTTCTCTGATGGATTACCAAAGCCCACCACCACCATAAAAACTTCCCTACAACAAACTAAAATTACCTGGCTTCAAATACACCAAATTGTTTACTTTGCATCACACCTAGCCTCAGCATGTTTGCTCTCCTTTTTTGAAAAATTTTGTTTGAACTCCTCATTTCATACTAAAGGAACAATAGCAGTTATCTACAAACTTTTCATGGAACACATGTATGGGAAAGGCCAATATATGTACTCATTTTGGCAAGGCAAATTGAAACTATGATTTCAGACACTGAATGGGCTCATATTGGATCTTTACCCCATACAAATCCTGTTCAATATCTGTGAGGAAGAATACTTTGAAAACCATCTATAGGTGGTATCTCACACCTGTAACACTCCCTAAAATGGTTAAAACACACTCTCTGGATTGCTGGAGGGGTTGTAAATCTAGAGGCTCTTATATGCATTGGTTTGAATGTCCAAAAGTAAGAAAATTCTGGGATGCAATTCTTTATCAAATTTCATGTATCACTGGATCAAACTGTAAATTTCTGTCCAATTTTGCTTTTGCTTTCTATATTTGTTAAAAGTAATTCTAACTTTAAACATAGGAAACTGCTAATTTCTCTTATTACTGCTGCTAGATTAGAAGTAGACAAATGTTGGAAGTCAGGTGACCTCTCCGCTGAGAATTGGTGGTCTAGAATTTGGGGTATTTGGTTGATGGAGAAACTGTCAGCTGCGACGAGGTTTTGATTTGGACACAAAAGGAATGATACATTTCAAGAAGAATGGATGATCTTTATTGACTATGTTAATCATCACTCCCACTAGATCTAACCTCCTGCTTCACAGATGGATCTTTGGACGGACACTCTACACCTTGACAAGCCAGATTCTCTGGCTCATGCTGAGAACTATTTTTTTTATTCTGCTGCAGAATAACTATTCATCAGTTACATAACTTTGGTCCTTGTAGTTAGTTGTTGTTGTTTTTGTCATTGATCTACAGACGTTATAGTAAAAACTAAAAGAAAAAGAAAAAAGAAGAAGAAATGGGGTGGCATAGCAAAGGGAGATGTAGCAAAAGCTCTTAAAGGTAAGAATGCAAAGGCTGACCAAATCATATCAATAAGAATTCAGGGAAAGCCTATCCATATAACCATAGTCCAAGTTTATGCTCCAACTACAGAGGGAAAAGAAGAATAAATTGAAAAATTCCATGCAGGAGCCCAGGAGGAAACTGATCACACACCAAAACAGGACTTCTTGTTTATCATAGGTGAGTGGAATTCAAACATAGGAAATGGACCAGAATCAAAAATTGGTAAATTTGTTCCAGGGTCAAGAAATGAAGCAGGAGACCAACTGATTGATTTCTGCAAGACTAACAATTTGTTAATCGCTAACACATTCTTAAAACAGCCCCAGAAGTAACTGTATACACGGACAACATCTGATGGCCAATATAGAAATCAAATAGACTACATAATTGGAAACAGAAGACAGAGAAGCTTCATTCTCTCTGCAAAAAACAAGATCAGGAAGAAATTGTGGCACAGACCATAAACTACTACAGTGGTGCCTCGGGTTACGAAATTAATTCGTAACGCGGCCGCTT
>NW_024820941.1:0-1840 GCF_019175285.1 Sceloporus undulatus | reverse complement strand
AATTCAGAGTGGAATCAGAGTGAGCTGGGAAGCGATTTCTGTGCATTTGCTTGTTACCAATTTCACCAAAATGAGGGTCACTTTGGAATCACTGCAGAAGCCCCATGGAAAGAGCCCCCATAGAAAGGAATCGCGTGTGATAACACAAACCGTTGTCGCGTGAATTCACATCGTTGGACCCGCAGTGGCTTCGGATCTGAGCTGCAAAGAGCTGCAGAAACCTCCGTGTGATAAACATGGTCTTTGAGATTTCACAAGGCTCTGTGGTTTTGGGAACAAGAAACTAATTATCATAATTGTTGTTGAATGATCATCATCATAACAACAACAACAACAACAATAATATCCCATTCTCCCTCATAAAGGGACAACTGAAATTACAAGTTTAAGACAATAAACTCTCTTTTCCTGGAGTTTGCACCCATTGCTCCGTCTCCCGGTCTCCTCCGCTGGGAGGAGGGAGAACATGGAATTCTGGGAAAGGCTGGCGGTTGACTTGGAGCTTGAGTAGGGTTCTAGAAGGCTGGTGGCTTTGACCATTGGCTGCTTAGGAAGAAGAAGGCTCCTTCTGGGTTTCCTTGGCAGGGAAGGGAAGGTGGGGGCCTCGTGATGGCAATGAGGGACCCCCAAATTTGTTTTCTCTGTGAGAAGGATGGCTGAGGGGGGAAGAGCCCCCATTTTGGAGCCAAGGATGGGGGTCTGGAGGGTCTTCTGTAGGGAGGCAGCTTTGGGGGCTGGAAGCAAGGAAGCCCCCCTCCTCTTCCCCTCTTTTCCGGCTGCCAGGCCTCCTCTCCTCTCTTGGGAGTCTTTCTGGGGCCCTAAGATTTTGGAGAGGGATCCAAGAGAATCAAAGGGAAGCTGTGACCAAGGAACCTCAGACTATGATCAAGATTGCAAGGTTCTTTCTGAGGAAGGAGAGGCAAACTAGGAGAGGCTGCAGCTGTTTGCTTTTGCCTGAGCCTCTGGGAAGGGCCCCTCTTCTCCTTTCTCCTTGGCTGTCTTCATGGAGGGCAGACTCCTTTTGCCCTTTGGACTCAGTTTGCAGCAATGGCAGTGAGCTCAAGAGAAGGGGAGAAATGGCAGCAGGAGGAGGAAACTGTGGCCTTTGAAGAGCAGCTGAAAAAGTGAGAGGGCAGAGGATGAACCAGGGGAGGGTCCCTGCCAAACTGGGAAAGTTGGAGGGCATTCAGACGGAGCTGGGCCTGGAAATGGAAGAGGAGAAAGGGGCTTCTAAAATGACCTACATGGATGAGGAAGCTGGGCCAAGTCCATGACATACAATGGCCCAGTGAAACAATGTCCATTTTGTAGGAGACAGTGTGGCCTAGTGGTTTGAGTATAGTGGAACTACGACTCTGGAGATCAGGGTTTGAATCCCAGCTCCAACATAGAAACTCACTGGGCGACTGGGCAAGTCACACTCTCTCAGCCTTAGGAGAAGGCAATGGGAAACATTAAATATAGACAATTAATTATTGCAATTGCTATGGTTGCTGTTATTGGGTTGTTGTTGTTATTGCTGTCTATCTATACATTATGATTTTATGTAGATCTGGAAGAAAACAATAAAAAATAGACCCATTAATATCAATCAGACACTTGAGTCCTACCCAGCCCTCCTCCTATTGACTTCTTTGGGAGTGATGAAGGCTGGGGCCAACCTTAGGACTCCAATCCTAGCCCCATTTCCTGGAAATTAAGGGGATGTACAGGCCGCCCCTTTTAGCGCCAGATCAGGGCCACAGCAAACACGCTGCTTTTTGCAGCTGCTTTTTGCACTATGATAAGGCAACGCTGTCGCCCTGATCTGGCTTTTCCGTGGTGCAAAAAGGAGCCCCTT
>NW_024820940.1:801-1840 GCF_019175285.1 Sceloporus undulatus | reverse complement strand
CCTGTCCAGGAACTGGAAAGCTATTCCTAGGTAAGGCAGCCTCTTCTCGTTCCTGTTTTCAGGGCTCCGGTCTTCTCCTCGATATTGCAGGCTAAAGAGCCTTTTTAAAACCATTATTCTATGCAAGAATCTAGGAACCAGGGAGTTTTCGTTGAGTAATTGGCCTGTTCTTGCTTTTAGTCTCAATTTCGCAGTCTTCTACATATTGCTAATTTGAGTTTTTGGACCCATGATGATTCCGATTCTATCCAAAAATCTAGGGATCTGTGAGCTTTATTGGATAGTTGGTCCATTCTTCCTTTTATTCTCAATTTTACAGCTTTCTAAATATTGCTAACAGATTTTATCAAAACATCTTGGAGTCGGTGAGGTTTAATTGGATTATTGGCCCGTTCCTGCTTTTATTCTCAGTTTCACAATCTTCTACATCTTCTAAATATTGCTCAACAGAGTTTTGGAGGAACTGAGGAAGTTTTCTTGGATCATGTCACAGTCTTCTAAATATTGCTCACTTGGGTTTTTGGACCCTCGATGGTTCCAATTCTATCAAAAGCTCCAGGAATTGGTGAGGTTTCGTTGGACAATTGACCCATTCTTG
The DNA here is from genome assembly GCF_019175285.1 of Sceloporus undulatus. Taxonomy (NCBI): domain Eukaryota; kingdom Metazoa; phylum Chordata; class Lepidosauria; order Squamata; family Phrynosomatidae; genus Sceloporus; species Sceloporus undulatus. The sequence continues at coordinate 1,242 of NW_024820940.1, read as the reverse complement.
CTTTTATTCTCAACTTCACAGTCTTCTAAATACTGCCAACTGGATTTCTTTTTGAACCCTTGAAGTTTCAGATTCTATCCAAGACTCTAGGAATTTGTGAGGCCACATTGGATAATAGAGTTTGAATCATCAAAGGTCCAAAAACTTCTTGCCCTTATTCCCAGTTTCACCATCCTCTCAGTTTTGCTCGTTTTTCGGAGCCTCGGAGATTCGGTTGCTTTCCAAGGAATCATTTTCATCAGAGCACTTGGCCTGTTTCAAGCAGGGTCACTTTTAAGAGCCACCAAGAAGAAGAGTAATTCTGATTGCCATGAGATTTAAGTCATTCAGAAATGCTTGCAAAGAAGATGCCATTCTTTTTATGGCAATGCTGCCTTCCCAGCCCTAAAGGAAGAAGCCTTGCATCGCTCAATAGCTGCAGCAATTGGACAATAACTGGCC
>NW_024820940.1:0-791 GCF_019175285.1 Sceloporus undulatus | reverse complement strand
TCTTCTTCTTCTTCTTCTTCTTCTTCTTCTTCTTCTTCTTCTTCTTCTTCTTCCCAGTTTCACAGTCTTCTGAATATTGCTAAATAAAGTTTCGGACCCTCAACAGATTTGGATTCTGGTAATCTAGGAAAGCGGAGAGATTTCGTCATGTAACTTGGCATGTTCAAAGTAGGTTCACTTCTTGGAGCAATAACTTCAACCAAGAAGAGCAAGAAGAAGCATCAGTACCATTAAATGCAACCTTTTGCGTAGAAGACCAAACTTAATTTTTATGGCAAACTTAAAATCTCAGACGTCTTGCAAACATTTTGTAAAGGAGGAAACCTTGGCTGCTTCATGCCTCTCTGAATAGTTGTGGGGAGGGAATTGGGGAGGTTTTTCCCTCCCATTTTGGAGCTTGGAAAAGGTTTTGGCAAAGGCCAAGAGAGAAGACAAGAAAGGGAAAGTAGGAGAAAGGTTTTGGAAAAGAGGAGGATTAGTTGTGGTTTCTAAAAAAATGTCCTTCCAGGGAACCAGGGGTTTGATGAGGACAAAGACGGGAGAAGACTCTGGGTTCCTCAAAGACTTTGTGTGTTCGTCAATGCTTCATATCTAGTTGTTATAAGCAGCCTCTATGAATATTTTCACAATCTCTCTCTCTTTCTAAATACCTATAAATGGATATATACTGTATATATATACCAAAGAAATAGCTGCCTTGTTCTGTATAAAAAGTCCTTTTTTAAGACAAACTGTGGCCTCTTACAAAAAGAACTTGTGAATTTTATTCAAACCTCTTGGGTACAAATTTC
>NW_024820939.1:0-1840 GCF_019175285.1 Sceloporus undulatus | reverse complement strand
GCCTACTCTAATCTTCCAGTTTACTAGTTTACTGTAATAATATCACTTAAACTCAATGGTATGAAAGCATTGTAGACAATGTAATACAAAGAGGGCATCAATTGGTAAAGTCTTGATGTCATTGCAATAAGCTGAGTCAGAAGCTCAGACTGTTTTTCTACCACCACTGCATAAAATGATAGCCATTACTGTAGGACTCCCATTTTGCAATTACTACATAGGAGGGATGGGGCAGAAAGTTGGTGATGGATTTCACAAACAAGAAGGAGGCTTTGCATTTCTCCATAAAGTGGCTTGTTAACTAAAGCCAGGTTGAGGGAAGAATATTAGATAAAGATAACTGGCTTCTCCTTCAGATGGAGCAACAGCAAGCAAGAACAGACTGAAACATTGAATAGCATCCACATATATTTAGGAGAAATGATCAGGCTTACCAAATTATAGTTCATGTTGATAAACATGGTGAGGGGAACAGAATTGGCAAGACATCATTTCCTTTCCACTAAATTTGAAGAAAGAAGTGAAATGAACACATATTTTCCAATGATATACTTGCACTTTATTTGTTATTAAAATTGCTGTAGTTGACATTTTAATTTGAAATTGCTGTCTTGTAATTTTTAACTGCATTGTCAACCTGAAATGAATTTCCTTTCTTTTAGACAATGTACTGACATTTAAAAAAATAAAATAAACCTACAACAGCATTTCAAAAGATCTTTTGTAACAATTTTCCATATGTTTTTGCTCCATTGAATATCACAGAAATATATTTTCCCATTTATATTTCACATTAATACAGTCAACTTTTGCTTCTTACTGGAATGTTTTTTCACACACTCACAGCAACATATAACCCCAGTGCAAGTATTGGTCTGAAATGTGAGGTCACTATAGGTGTACAGAATTCTTTTGTCTCTTCCTCAACCACACACAACACCTCAGTCCCTGATCTTGGTTTCTTGAATAGCAATGTCTGAAGAGCAGTTATATTCATGTTCATGTGAAGATGAGTATAAGGCTCTGCATGACTGCAGAGCAGTGACTGTGAGAACCAGTGTGTCACAGTAGTTTGAATAATGGAGTGTGACTCTGGAGATCAGAGTCTGATTCCCTGCTCAGCCATGCAACCCACTTGGGCATGTCATACTCTCTCAACCTCACAAGAAGACAAAGGGAAACCTGCTCTGAACAAATTCTGCCAAAAAAAAACCCCTTATATGTTTGCCTTAGTATCATCATAAATTAGAAATGACTTGACACACAACAATAACAAGTGAAAAACCTCTATAAGATCCTATTATTGAAAACCATGCTCAGGAAACTCAGGGTCATGGCTTCCTTTATTTAGTCAATCATGTGTCATGTGGCCTTCCTCTTTTCCTACTGCCTTCAGCTTTATCAGAGCTGGAAAATTTGCTTTGCTTAAAATGTATTCTGGTAGATGAGCTAGGTTCTTGTGAATTAATACTATAATTGAAAATGGTTTTCTGCAGGGTGTTGCCGATGGCCAGTACTGTCTGTAAAAAGGTTATGTACAGAGAGTACAGAAGTATCTTTCCAGAGAAATATGATTTGATCCATAACTCTTAACAGCCTAAGGTAAAGTCAAAGCCTAACATTTAGGATTTTCAGTTTAGGTCATGAGAGCCTTTACCTCTATTCAATAATCAACAATAATCAACATGTCTGAACATGAAGATGTACTAACAGACCCTGCCCTATACCCTATAGGAGGGTACATCCTTCGTTCTCCATTGACATTAGAAACTGATTATGGATTCCTCTTATTTGGATACTCTAAAACAGGAGTCGGCAACCTCCGGCCCGCGGGCCGCTG
>NW_024820938.1:0-1840 GCF_019175285.1 Sceloporus undulatus | reverse complement strand
ATGCCAGCCCCTACTTTTCTTCACATAGTAGCTTAGGTATGGGTCCAGAGCCCTTCAGAATATCTAAATAGCAGGCCTTGGACTAACCTTCTCTGCTTGTGGAAGGACGAGGAAATAAAATAAAGCTGGGGCAAACTCAGTGCTCATCCTGGCAAACCAGGATTTGCAAACATGGGTTCTACCTTCAGAGATGCTTGTCCCTTACCATTTCTCCCCCCCCCCCCGCCCCGTCATGCTTTCATGTGTTGTGTCTGTCAGCATTAACCAAGTTCTGGGTTAACTGGGTTTTGCAGACACTGCAACCTGCTTATGATGGGACTTGGCTAATGTTTGAATCAGTTTTATTCCTTTATTGCTTTGGTTCCCATACTCTCCTTCAGAGGAGCTCAGCTTAGCAGAACGTCCATGTAGAAACACAGTTTAGAAGTCACTATTCTAAACATTCAAATCACTTCTAGATTAAACAATACAGAAACCCCCAAAATAACAGGAAGCAGCAGAGACACTTGCTACCCCTCTGAAAGCATATATTTATATGAAAGATGGTATGAAGCAGGGATCGCTGGGTTTCTGCTAGAAGGGAATGTCATAATGTGTGATAGCCCCACAGGCCCTGCCATGTTATGGCACCACAATCAGAACCTCTCCTACACAACACAGGAAACTGTGGTTAGGCAACCAGGATTGGTTAAGGATTAGGAAAGCAGACCCACTGGGAACTCAGTCCTGGTTTTCACTGTAATTTGCAGGGAGCCAGAGTCATGTTTGCTCTGAATTACAATTCTTTGCCCAACTTTGTCCTTGTTAGCCTCTTAATGCCTGCAGAGCCCTCTGTCCACCAATCTGAGCTCATCTGGTATCTGTTTGTATTGGCCTGTTTTTTTCTGTTTTGATGAGTGTGGATTTGAAAATACAAACTTTTCAAAACATGAGTATAAAATACAGATTAAAAAAAACCCCTGATGAATGTATGATTGTTAGAATGTCTTAGAGAAATAATCTTCCCCATCTTGTCTTCAATATCTCTTAACTCAGGCGCCTCAACATCTACCCCATGCCCGGCTTCTCGCCTAGCACTATCACATATGTCGGGGCAGCTACCTCAGATTTTGAACTCCCAGTCCTTGGGTCTGTCAGTTGAGCATCAGCAGGTAATGCAGCATATTCCATGGCATGCAGATGTGGGTTGGGATACTTTCTGCTGAAGAGAGGTGGATGATGGGGGTTGTTGGGGGTACTAATGGTGGAGCTTTGGAGCCACTGGGAGTGCGAAGGAGACCCCTGCCTCAACCTCAATCTTGGGTGTAGGATTTGGAATGGAGAGTTGGTAGATAAATTTTTTGGATCCCTGAGAACAGGCAGCTTGCTGGGTCCAGTTGTCTTTGTGGGATTCCTTTCCTCCAAAGCCACAACTTTCCTGTCACCAAAGCCAGCAGGTTTTCTTTAAAATGTCACTGTCTCAACCCAAGGGCACCTGTGACCATGGCCATCTGATTGCTGCCAGCTATGCCTTCCCTGACATTGGAAATCCCAGCTGCAATCCTCCCCTCTCTCCAGTTAAAAGGTTTTCACCAGCAAAAATTCAGTAGAGGTCATGCAGCAAGACTGAGCAACCTGTGGCCTGTATGTATACTCTGTTTTCAGCCCCTGGAGCCTTATCAGACTACAACAGCTCAGTTACAAAATGTGATACTGCTTGGGACATGCTACATTACCAAGCGATGCTGACTGATTCCTAGGTTGTTGAAGAGACTCACTTGATGGTCCAAAACTCCAGTCAGTGAAACCTGGTGGACACTGAAGCTGAGCAGGACTGTGCTCCAGGAAGTGTGTTTCTCCT
>NW_024820937.1:1338-1840 GCF_019175285.1 Sceloporus undulatus | reverse complement strand
AAATTTAAAAACAGCATCAAAGATGGAGAGAGGGCAAACCCGACTTCGAAAGACACATTTAGGATTAGGACAATTAAGGGAGCTCTTATATATCACCTATAATAGTATTATAATAGCTATTTCCTCATCGTTTGTTCATTCTGATCTCAAGCCACAATCATTTAATTGTGTGTGCGTGTATATGTATCTCTATATGCATGTGTGTGTGTGTGTGCATATGATCAATAGAGTGGGACATATTAGGATATCATCCCTTCTCTTTTCCTTAGCTCCCTGGATCTTCAAGAAAGGGGTGAGAGGGAGAGGCCCTTATCAGATGAGTCTTGAACTGGGGGACTTCAGCACTGGGCGGTTCGAATTAACGTTATTTCGCTCAATACGATCATACCATCATTCGAATGGCCCAATCCGAACGCACGTGAATGCGTGAGATGCCAAACTGAATGCGTTCTGGATCCTCTTTTTGGAGCGTGTTGGCCAGAGCGCTGATAAGGGGATTGGC
>NW_024820937.1:923-1238 GCF_019175285.1 Sceloporus undulatus | reverse complement strand
TCTCGGCTTGGGAGCCAGCATAAGCTGCATCCCAAGAAGGCAAGAGGTGCGGGGCCCCTAGAATCGCGGCGATCGCCGCCCCCTCTTCCACCTCTCGGCTTGGGAGCCAGCATAAGCTGCATCCCAAGAAGGCAAGAGGTGCGGGCTCCCAAGCCGCGAGGCGGAGGAGGGGGCCGCTGGAACCGCCACCCCCGCTTCCCTGGATGCAGCTTATGGTGGCTCCCAAGCCGCGAGGCAGGGGAGGAAAAAAGCATCCCCATTAGATGGCCATCCAGCCTCTTTGACAGCCGCTGGAACTGGTGCTTCCCCCCCCCC
>NW_024820937.1:0-823 GCF_019175285.1 Sceloporus undulatus | reverse complement strand
ATGTGCATGAGCTGGCTCTCCAGCTGTTTACCGGGCTGTCATGACGGGACCTCCCCTTTCACCCCGGAAGCGTTTAAGGTCGCAACCCATGCAGGGCACCACTGAGCATGTGCGAGGGGGCCGATATGAATCGCCCAATCCTCATGTTGAGCGCCGGTGTGACTATACATTCTGCACTGAATACACTTCGCGCGAATGCATATTGCCCAATTTAAATCTTGCCAATTCGTTGGGGCTCCCAGGTATGATCATATTGAGCGAAATAACGTTAATTCGAACCGCCCAGTGCTGAAGTCCCCCAGTTCAAGACTCATCTGATAAGGGCCAAAGACAAGGCCACAGTCTTTGTTCCTGGTCATCTAGATTTCTTGTGTGATGGGAGACATTTTTAGCACATGAAAGGTTTTCCAGGTAGGTCTTGACAACCTGCTTCACTGACTGATATAAGTCTATGGCAGCCTCTCCCAATCATCCAAGTTTTATTATTTATGTATTTGATTTCCAGTCTGTTTGGTCAAGTTCTTTAACCACAAAAGGCAGAGAACACTCCAGGGCCCTCTTCCCTTCCTTGGCAACAGAAATAGGAAAACCACATATTGAATCATTAGGAATGGCTTCATTTCAACTTCCTGCACCAGATGCCTCAGTGCATCAAAATGGACGACCAACCCTGTCTCAAAGCCCTGGGAACAGAAGAAGTCTTCCTGATGACACTCTGAGAGCTGTCATTGGCTGTAACCCCAGTCCCTCCCATCATCCCTAGCCCTGATTGGCTGGAAGCCCAGTCCCTCCCACATCCCACACAGAATGACGTCACTGCTAC
>NW_024820936.1:0-1840 GCF_019175285.1 Sceloporus undulatus | reverse complement strand
AGTGTTAAACCCAAGGGGTTTGGTTATGGAATAAGCCTCTGATACAAGAGATTGCCATGTTAAGTAAAGCCATGTGAAATGCCCAAAAGTGCTGTCGTGTGTGTTTTGGAATGGAGGTTGGGGGTGTGTTGCCAGAAAGGGAAGTCTATTTCTGACATCTGTCTAGAAATAATGCCCAAATGTCCTCCATTTTGATCATGCCTAAGAAACAGGCATTTAGATCAACATTTAAAAAAAAAAAATATCAATTTTTTCGCGTGTCCTCCATTTTTAAAAAATGTGTCCTACATCTGAAAATTTGTCCTACATTTGTCCTACATTTGTCCCGGTTTGGAGGTCCTGACTTATGGCAACCCTACATAGAAAGCACCTCCCTGGTAAGCGCACTGGCTTTCTTCCAATGCAATGTGCCTGATAGAACAGCCAATTTATGAAAGAGTACAGATGAAGAAAAATACTGTGCATATTTAAATGCTTTACAACTACAAATACTGTTGGGTTTCCCCTCTTATTTCCATTTCCCCAAGGTTATTAATGTATATGAAGTTTAGCATTGTTAACAATTCAGTTTAATCCATCTTTCTGTAAGAAAGAGCACACACCTTTCCATGCACTATTGATTTTACATGATATATTTACTACAATAAAGAGTTATGTATTCCATTAATTTATAATACAATAACATCCAAAATCCACAAAACAGCGATACCTTTATTGGGCCAACCAAAATGGATTATCAATAGCATTACTCTCAGAGCAATCTACTTTTTATTTCTGTTTTCCCTGTAAAAATAAGTACCTGTTATTAAAAAAAAATACTTAAGTGGCATCAAGTCTTGGATAGTTTTAAACAATAATATATCATTTGCTTTGCTAACTTATTCAAGATCTCCAAAGAAAATTGGCTGGCCTAAGAAAAATCTGGTGATAAATGCTAAGACAACCCTACCATTCTGTACAAGTTAACAAAAGCTAGGGTTTATCTTTCTCGTGCTAACAAGAAATCCAAAAGGTTACTGATAAATAATGAATGTTAGAGCTCAGGCTTACAGCTTCTGCCCAAATTCCCAAACAGATCAGTGATGTGAAACAATGTGAAAAGCAGTCTTCAATTTAAGAGTTTTGTGCATGAAACTGATTCAAACGCTGCCCCCACCAAACATGTCTTCTGCTGATATAACCCAACTGGTGCATTGCAGATGCTTTAAATGACCAAGGTTCACAGGTGGTTTCTCTTCAGATAAAAGAAGATTGATTTAACTCAAGGAGAAGTCTCATCCTTCTATCAACCGGTCATTCAAAACTTAATTGCATTACACAGCTGAAGATCACAGGATCTTAGTGCATCCATCTAGTATAGCTATCGCTTTGCAGGCTGATTCATCTGAAACATTAACTAATATATTACGTCTGCTGGAATGGATGAAGAACAGTAACTTAATTTCAACTACTCTAGGTACATGAAACCTTTCAGTATACTGTATAATTACAGTATTAGACACTTCTTCAGTTACTATTATCTTTTATATAGTTTTTACTCAGAAAAAGAAAAAGCTGTTTGCTCTGTTGACTTTATTGGTACAATCATGCATCCAACCAATAGTAGCAGCTTACAGGAACTACTATCATATGCATATTACAAGGCACAAAAACTGAAGAATTAATTTATCAGTACTTCTCTGTTGCTGCCCATTGTCTCCAAGATGCTGCACTGATTCTGGCTCTCAGTAGCCAAATAGGATTTCTATGTAGCTGATTTGTCTCCAAATGGCAAAAATGTATGGACTGGATCAGGCAGCACCACATCCCTAAGGATCAGTTTATCCTCTTTCTCTTACAC
>NW_024820935.1:0-1840 GCF_019175285.1 Sceloporus undulatus | reverse complement strand
CAATGACAGAGGTCAAACGTTTCCTGTAAGTCTTCACAAGGTTGGCATACACTGTTGCTTGTATGTTGGCCCATTCCTCCATGCAGATCTCCTCTAGAGCAGTGATGTTTTGGGGCTGTCGCTGGGCAACACGGACTTTCAACTCCCTCCAAAGGTTTTCTATGGGGCTGAGATCTGGAGACTGGCTAGGCCACTCCAGGACCTTGAAATGCGTCTTATGAAGCCACTACTTTGTTGCCCGGGTGGTGTGTTTGGGATCATTGTCATGCTGAAAGACCCAGCCACGTTTCATCTTCAATGCCCTTGCTGATGGAAGGAGGTTTGCACTCAAAATCTCACGATACGTGGCCCCATTCATTCTTTCCTGTACACGGATCAGTCGTCCTGGTCCCTTTGCAGAGAAACAGCCCCAAAGCATGGTGTTGCCACTCCCATGCTTCATAGTAGTGTTCTTTGGATGCAACTCAGCATTCTCTCTCCTCCAAACACGACGAGTTGTGTTTCTACCAAACAGTTCTACTTTGGTTTCATCTGACCATATGACATTCTCCCAATCCTCTTTCCAAAATTCTTTCCAAATCAGACAATGTGACTGTCTGGATTTCATTTCTCATTTTGTCTCTCATAGTTGAGGTCTACCTATGATGTTAATTACAGGCCTCTCTCATCTTTTTAAGTGGGAGAACTTGCACAATTGGTGGCAAAGAGACAAACAATGTCTGAGAATAATCTGAAGAATAATCGTTTTTACAAACCAGAGGTCAGGAAAAAAAGCAGAGATTCAACACTAATAGCTGTTAGCAGGGATTAATCCAAGCTAGCGAAGCTCCCCTGAGCTGCTATATGCAGCGGAAAGAAGGAACTGAGGAGCAGCAGGACCAATAGGGGCAATATATAGAGTGGGCAGAGATACTGCCCTAAAGTTGCAAATTAAGGCCCGTTACAGACGGGCTCTTGAGGTGCCCCCATCGCGTGCTAAGGACCTAGTGTCCACACCGGCCTCACCCCTAGCATGTGACGGGGGCGTAATAATGGCGGCGTCCTGTACACACAGGCACCACCATTATTACGTTCCGGACACATAGCGCCCTCATGTCGCACGGCGCTTATGACGTCGTGAGTGCGCCATTGGCACCTCACAGCATCATAACTGTGCCATGGGAAGAAGCACCATTTTGGGGCTTCTTCTTTGCTCTGCACAGGAGCCACACAGTTTGGCTGCTGTGGCTCCCTCACGGAGCAACCAGCAGCGCCGGCAGACCGCCGCTTTTAGGCGGTCTGTAACGTGCCCCATTTTTGCCTGGAGAGTCTACAACTTTCTGGGGTTTGCTGTGCAGGTCGGGTTAACCTATTTGTGTGATTTGCAGAGACCACAAAGACTACACACACACACACAGACATGTTAGCAAGTAATGGACTGATTCTATGATTCTAAAATATGAGGCAAGACACAAAATTAAGCTGTGTATTTTAATTTATTTAGAAATGTTATACAAAAACAATATAATTGCAGCACATATATTCTCTAGCTGTAAACGGTTAGTTAATGATAGTGACTCAACTAAAAATGTTTTAAAAAGGGATTAACGTTTCCCTGGTACAGTATTGTTCTCAAGTGTCCAACATAGTCTAATGCTTTGGGGTCCAAACTCTTTCAAAATGGCCTTTTCTGGCTCTTTGCATTCTGTTTTGGCTTTTGCCCAGTTTCCTACACCTGACTGCTGTTGCTCTTACTGCAGGATGGACGCAGCCAAAAATAAGAGCAGATCCTCCTCCCTCCCTCTCTCATGACAGTCATGATGGTTTAGCAAACAGAGAGAGAATCAACAGGGAAGGAGAG
>NW_024820934.1:0-1840 GCF_019175285.1 Sceloporus undulatus | reverse complement strand
ATAAAGCATCTTACCTAAAACAAGAGATGAGGAAATAAAATTTAATTTCTTTTATTATTACAATGTAAATACAATCCTTCCTCAGTGAGGGAATGACAAAATACAAAGAGGAAGTTTTTCAGGAGAAAGCACTCTGGGACAAATCTGATCTGATAGGAAGATGATTTTTTTCTTTTTCTTTTTTTGGATAATGTTAAAGTATGTAAAATGTAATTCTGTATTTTATTGTGTACTTTGCATGTGGAATGAGTACTACATTGTAAAACTTTCTTTGTTTTTATATGTTTGAATAATAAAGATTATATTGAAAAAAATATTTGCAAATACATAATGAGATGAGATCCAAGTCAATAGAACATTCATTTACTGTATGTTTTATATACAATTTATACACATAACCTGAAGGTAATTTTATGCAAAGTATTTTAATAATTTTGTGCATGAAGGTTTGTGCACATTGAACCATCAGAAAGCAAAGATGTCACTATCTCAGCCACCCGTGTAGACAACTTTAGAGTTTCATAGAATCATAGAATCATAGAATTGGAAGAGACCACAAGGACCATCCAGTCCAACCCCCTGCCATGCAGGAAATTGAAATCAAAGCATCCCCAACAGATGGCCATCTAGCCTCTGCTTAAAGACCTCCAAGGAAGGAGACTCTATCACCCTCCGAGGGAGTGCATTCCACTGTCGAACAGCCCTTACTGTCAGGAAGTTCTTCCTAATGTTGAGGTGGAATCTCTTTTCCTGTAGCTTGCATCCATTGTTCCGGGTCCTGTTCTCTGGAGCAGCAGAAAACAAGCTTGCTCCCTCCTCAATGTGACATCCTTTCAAATATTTAAACTGGGCTATCATATCACCTCTTAACCTTCTCTTCTCCAGGCTAAACATCCCCAGCTCCCTGAGTCGTTCCTCATAGGGCAAGGTTTCCAGACCTTTCACCATTTTAGTCGCCCTCCTTTGGACACGCTCCAGTTTCTCAATGTCCTTTTTGAATTGTGGTGCCCAGAACTGGACACAATATTCCAGGTGGGGCCTGACCAGAGCAGAATACAGTGGCACTATTACTTCTCTTGATCTAGACACTATACTTTTATTGATGTAGCCTAGAATTGCATTGGCCTTTTTAGCTGCCGCATCACACTGTTCACTCATGTTCAACTTATGGTCTACTTGGACTCCTAGATCCCTTTCACACGTAGTTTCATTCAGCAATGTGTCTCCCATCCTATATCTGTACATTTCATTTTTCTGCCCTAAGTGCAGTACCTTACATTTCTCCGTGTTGAATTTCATTTTGTTAGCTTTGGCCCAGCTTTCTAGTCTATTCAGATCATTTTGAATGTTGGTCCTGTCCTCTGGAGTATTAACTATTCCTCCTAATTTGGTGTCATCTGCAAATTTGATAAGTGTGCTCCCAATTCTGTCATCCAGGTCATTGATAAAGATGTTGAATAGCACTGGGCCCAGGACAGAGCCCTGTGGGACCCCACTGGTCACTTCCCTCCAGGAGGAAAAAGAGTCATTGTTGAGCACCCTTTGGGTTCGGCCAGTCAAACAATTACAGATCCATTTAACAATTACTTTGTCTAGCCCACATTTTACAAGCTTGTTCGCAAGAATATCATGGGAAACCTTGTCAAAGGCCTTACTGAAATCAAGATATACTATATCCACAGCATTCCCTTCATCTACCAAGCTGGTAATTTTATCAAAGAAAGAGTTTGGAGCATTTTGGATTTTAGATAAGGGATACTCAACCTGTATTATCCCCCCCTCCTCTATTTATATAGTGCCATCAATGTACATGTCAGTTTGCAAGTGAAACAACCAATAC
>NW_024820933.1:0-1840 GCF_019175285.1 Sceloporus undulatus | reverse complement strand
CCCACCCTTCAGCCAAAAAGGCTATCAGAGCGGCTAATAGTCTCAATTCATATTTATATTATTAAAAATATACAAGTCTGCCTTGGTTTTTTATTTTATTTTATTAATTTTTATTATTAAAAATATACAAGTCTGCCTTGTTTTTTTGTTTTATTTAATTAATTTTTATTATTAAAAATATACAAGTCTGTCTTGTTTTGACAATGATGATGGTGATGATGATAATGGTGATATTGATATCGGTCAGCTTCTGCACCATGCGCCCACTGTTTCTGAAGCCGAGAGACTGTGACTTTTCAAAGTGCGTTTTCTGTGTCTTTTTTTGTGCTTTTAATGCTAACAAGTTTGCCTTGTTTTAACAATGATAGTGATGATGATGGTGATGATATTGATATCAATCAGCTTCTGCGCCATGTGCCCACTGTTTCTGAAGCCGAGAGTGTGTGACCTTCCAAAGTGTGTTTTTTGTGTATTTTTTGTGCTTTTAATGCTAACAAGTCTGAAATATGCAAGAGGCCATGTTAAATCAAGCCATGTTAAATGCCCAAATGTGCTGTTGTGTGTGTTTTGGAATGGGGGAGGGCTGTTGGCCAGAAAGGGAAGTACATTTCTGCTATCTGTCTAGGAATAATGCCAAAATGTCCTCCATTTTGAGCATGCCTAAGAAACATGTGTTTATATTAATGTTTTTTTAATTATTAATTTTTTTCGCATGTCCACCGTTTAAAAAATATGTCCTACATTTGGGGGCTAAATTTTGTCCTATATTTGTCCTACTTTTTTACATTTGTCCCGGTTTGGAGGTTGACAGTTATGGCAACCCTAGTTTCGTAGAAGATACAGCTTGCCAGTAGCTACTTAGCCATAATGGCCAGAATCCAGAGGAACCCTGCCTCTGAATCATGATTACCAATTGTTGGAGATGGATGTCTGCCCTCAGGAGGACTTCAGTTGACCACTATAGGAAATAGAATGCTGGAATTGCAAAGCCTTTTATCTAATCCACAAGGATTCATCTTAAATTCTTATGATATTCTTACAGGTGTGGGTAGTCTCAAAGTCTGCAATGTGCATGAAAAGAATGGCAATGAGAATTTTCCTTGCAGGGCAAATAGCAGCTGGGGGAGACGTCTGATTGAACCATGGGGCTGAAAACTGAATTAACTAATCCTTTCCTATATTGGTTACCCATTGTTGGGGGATGTGTGTTCTACTCCCTTACTGAACAAGAAGTGCCTTTCTCTAGACAAAATTTGATGCTCCACACACCAGCTCTTAATTAAAAAAGAAACAGTGTTGGTGATGAAATTTACCTCATCTGTCTGGGCCTTCCATTTCAAAGTAATCAGAACCAAGATTAATTAGATTCCTTTACCAGATAGGAGATTTTTTTCCTTGCCATTGTTTTGCAGGGGCCCAACTGATCTGGCACAGAAGAGAACAGAAGCATTGCTACTGAGGGTGTGCTTTGCATTTGGACATCTGACTGAGAAGGTACACTTGTGTGCAGTCCTGGGCTGAGTTAAAACTGGCATCATGGCTCACACAGAGAACATCTTTCCTGGCAGAACTGTTAGTAACCTCCGCCTTCTACCTAAATCAGCCAGCTGGAAGGAAATATTCTCATATGCAAGATGGTTTTGGATAGAGTCCAAATCGAACAGCCTGGTGTTTGTGCTTTTCCACTGTAATAATTGTGATCTAACAATAAAGTTCAATTTGCATTTGTAAACAATCTGGGCTTCCCTTTGAAATGCCTGCTTAAGAATCAGCCCTGTGAAATGCTGAAGGCAGGCAGCATAATGAATTTTGCACACATATTAACAAGCTTGTAGGAGAT
>NW_024820932.1:0-1840 GCF_019175285.1 Sceloporus undulatus | reverse complement strand
TGTATATTGCCATCATAGTACAACAGATGCATCTGTAAAGAACCAGAGGTCATAATGTTGAAAGACTAGTACAGTGGTTCCCAACCTGTGGGTCAGGACCTCTTTGGGGGTCGAACGACCCTTTCACGGGGGTCGCCTAAAACCATCGGAAAACACATATTTGCATGTAGCAATGAAAATAATGTTATGGTTGAGGGTCACCACAACATGGGGAACTGTATTAAAGGCATTAGGAAGATTGAGAACCACTGGACTAGTTCTTCCCACTTTGAAAGGGTTGGAAGTCTTAATACCATGTGTAAATAAAAAAAGAAGAGGCCAATTTAGGGAAAGAAATAAGCAGGAAAAAAGATATGTCCTGGGTTTATTAGGTAACAGACCTTTATTCCAAAGCATGAAGCAATGAAGGAGGTTCTCTCCATACAAATCTTCATCGTCACTCATTCTAGGTTGACCAACTCTACCCAAGAATCTTATAAGGAGCAGCTGTAAAATGTCCTGAACGCTATGTGTATATCTGCCTTCAAGTCACCTACTGATTTAGGACAACCTCATGAATCTCAAAGGATTTTCTGAGGCAAGGAATAGTTAAGAGATGATATTGGCAATCTCCCATCCAAATACTAACCAGGGCTGACCCTGATCACAAGTCACCTACTATGTTTAGAAATAATTGAATCAAAGAAGAGAGAAGCCTGGGAATCAGAGGGCTGCATCAAAATTAGTGGCCAGTCATTATTTTTCAAAGCAAAGCTGCAACATTTCATAGCATTTTCAGGAAGTTCAGTCTGTGTTATGGAAGTTCCCAATGAAGTTGCTCTCTTCATATGGCAACATGTAGTACAGTGTACCCTTGTTATACGCTGGGGTTTGGTTCCAAGATCCCTCATGGATAACAAAATCCATGTATGCTCAAGTCCCATTAAATATAATGACATAGCAAAATATTATCCCTTATAAAAATGGAAAATTAAGGTTTGATATTTAAAATTTATACTTTTTTGGAACATTTTCAAACCATGTATGCTCGAATCCGTGTAAAAAAAATCTGCATATAAGAAGGGCTGACTGTAATTGATTTTATCACCTGTTCTTTTAATTCTTTTATTTTTTGGACCAGTAGAAACATACTAACATTATTCTCCATCCCCATTACAATAACCAGTGTTTGGAATCTCTTTATGCTAGAATCAAGTTATTGCATTAGATAGTGGCTCAACTTGGAGCTCAAAATGCCATGAAATTTCCAGTTAAATCTGAAAACATTCTACATCAAAATGTTATTTTGTTATTACCATGAAATGACATTGGGACCAAAGAATCCACATCCTTCATGCACTGTCGTGTTTTTCTACCCAAAATAGTAGATGATAACAGTAAAACAAACCTACTATAACACTTTTGAGAAAAAGTGACAGCATGATTCATGATTGTTCCAGTAATTTACAAATTATATTTGATCAGTTTTGCCACCAAATTTAAAATTATAGACTAGAATCCTCTATGGCACTTACAAATATGCAATCTAGAATTACAACATGTCACTGTTATGTATTAATGATCCCTATGTAGCCCCTAGTTTCCCAATACCACTTACTGGGAAACTGTCAGAATCCACCTTCAGTTGGGTGTTCGGGTGTCTTCTGCCAGATAGATAGATGGATAGATAGATGGTTAAAGAGAGGAATAGATAAATGGATAGATAGCGGGGTAGATAGATAGATAGATAGATAGATAGATAGATAGATAGATAGATAGAGGGATAGATAGATAGATAGATAGACAGATAGACAGACAGACAGACAGACAGACAGACAGACAGACAGACAGATAGATAGAT
>NW_024820931.1:1528-1840 GCF_019175285.1 Sceloporus undulatus | reverse complement strand
TATTGAAAGCCACCTCTGCGTGGGGGAGCAAGTCATACCAATCATCCTGCAAATAATTAGTGTAGGACCGAAGGTATCTTTCAAGGGCCATGTTCGTTTTCTCACATTGTCCATCAGTCTCAGGATGATAGGCTGTGCTGAGGGCCAACTGAACCCCCAATTTTTTCTGCAGTACCCTCCAAAATTTAGAGGTGAAGGTACTGCCTCTATCCGAAATTATTCTATCTGGCAATCCGTGATATTTATATATATGGGCAATGAAAAGGTCCATTGCATCAAAATGGCGGTGCCCATCTATACAGGGCACTGCCA
>NW_024820931.1:0-1428 GCF_019175285.1 Sceloporus undulatus | reverse complement strand
TTTTTTCTGCAGTACCCTCCAAAATTTAGAGGTGAAGGTACTGCCTCTATCCGAAATTATTCTATCTGGCAATCCGTGATATTTATATATATGGGCAATGAAAAGGTCAGCCAACTTTGAAGCTGAAGGCATCCCCCTGCAAGCAACATAATGAGTTTGTTTAGAAAACAAGTCCACTACCACCCAAATGGTGTCTCTGCCTTTGCTTGGTGGCAAATCAGTTATAAAGTCCATAGCAATGTGTCTCCAGGGTGAGTCCGGCGTGGGCAAAGGGTGCAGTAAACCCCTGGGTTTCCCCACAACAGGCTTGGCCCTAGCACAAACAGGGCAACTCTTAACAAAAGCATCCACATCCGTGCGCACACCTTCCCACCAATAAGTATTGCGCAGTTTGTGCCAAGTCTTCAGATAACCCCAATGCCCAGCAGCTTTAGAATTATGGCAGAGCTTTAAAATGTCCTCTCTCATGGAAGCAGGGACATAGACTCTAGAATCCTTTACCCACAGTCCCTGTGTATTACGAGACAGCAAGTCCTTGTGGCTTAGTAGCCAGTCATCTGCCTCTGCCACCTGCTGGATCCGTAGCAGAATGTCATCCAGCAGGGTTTCACACTTAACCTGCGCAGGGGGTGGGGATGAAGCTTTGGCCTTGCTGCGAGTAATTACTGCTAGGCCCAACTGTTCAGGGGAAAAGATAGTTTCTAGTGGAACGGCCTCTTTCCCTTCATGTTGTGGCAACCTGGAAAGTGCATCAGCCAAAATGTTTTGGCGCCCAGGGAAGAATTTCAGCTTAAACTTGTACTTATAAAAGTCCTTGGCCCACCTCCTCTGTTTGGGGGTCAGTTTGCGAGGAGTTTGCAACGCCTCCAGGTTCCTGTGGTCCGTCCACACCTCAAAAGGTTGTGGAGCCCCCTCTAAGAACTGCCACCAACTTTCCAAGGCGTGCTTTATGGCATAGGCCTCTTTCTCCCAGCAAGGCCAAGATAACTCAGCCTTTTGGAACCTTCTAGACAGGTAAGCACATGGCCTTAGTTTATCATCAGAGTCCCTTTGCAACAATACTGCGCCCATAGCAAAGTCACTAGCATCCACTTGTACAACAAAGGGTCTATCTGGGTCAGGGTGAAGCAAAATGGGTTCCTTACTGAACAGCAACTTTAATTGGTCAAAAGCCCGTTGGCATTCCTCTGACCACCGAATTGGAGCAGAAGGCTTGGGTCCTTTGCTCCCTTTTGGCGCCTCCCCCCCTTTCTTCTCCACAAATTTGGTTTTTAGTAGATCAGTTATAGGCAAAGCAATTTTGGCAAAATCAGGAATGAACTGTCTGTAAAAGTTGGCAAAGCCCAAGAACCTCTGAACATCTTTACGGTTCCTAGGGGGTGCCCAGTCTAGTACAGTTTGCACCTTAGCAGGATCCATTTCTATGCC
>NW_024820930.1:0-1841 GCF_019175285.1 Sceloporus undulatus | reverse complement strand
GTGATAGAGTCTCCTTCCTTGGAGGTCTTTAAACAGAGGCTGGATGGCCATCTGTCGGGGATGCTTTGATTTGGATTTCCTGCATGGCAGGGGGTTGGACTGGATGGCCCTTGTGGTCTCTTCCAATTCTATGATTCTATGATTCTATAATTCTATGGTTCAGACATTGCCACCTGGCGCTTACGTAATGAGTGCTTCAGTGGCCACTTGTTATGTCGCTCCTGCGGCTTTAAAAGAACCCGCTTTTTGTGAGTTCTTTTTCCTCCGCAGGGAAGCCGCATGGTTTGGCACTGTGGCTTCCTTCTGGAGGAAAAAAAGGCCGCCGCCAGCCCAGACATTTGGTGAGGTATGTACCAGGCCTTAGACTAGAATCTCAGCTCAGTGAATGTTTGTTCTTTTGATGGCAGATGGCTCTGTTGTGTTTTTCGAAGCGTTTGGGAAAGGTACTTTTATGGACTAGTCCAAAAGATTCAAATAAAAAACTTTACCAAAAGTCTGGTTTCCAGACTGGGAGTGATTCCATAACACCATCGCAGAGGCAAAGCAGACTCTCTTGCTATTCACTGGAGTAGGTTCAAAATGACAGCAATCATTCCGAATCTGTCAGAATTAGTCAGAAAGAATTCGCTCCCCCAGTTTGCTAACTCAATGTTTTGCAAAAAGCCAGAAAGAGATGCAAATGTATTTTTAAAAGTGTCTCATAAGGTAGGTCAGAGATTAACAACGTAACTGTATGTCAGTCTGATCAGAAGTGAGTCTCATTAAGCTGTATATGCCAATACAGAAACTACTAACTGGATCGGGGAAAGAGAGAACATGGTGGCTCTCATCACATTTTTGAAATCCAGATAGCCCATGCTGGCTGGGCCAGATCTTACTTAATTGGAATTTACTCATTAGAATAAAATAAGCAACATGAGTGCTAAGCTGGTGTAGCTTAGCGGCCCAGTCCATGCCTCTTTTAAAGTATAGGCAGGCTTTGGATCAAGTGGATCCAAAATGGCCTCTTCCCCACCTCTGGAATATCTTGCTTTAGGACTTACTGTTGGCTGGAATAGTACTTACAGGAAACTATAGTTTAGGGAGATGCAGCCACTTCTATCGGAGCTCCTCTCTGCTGGTAGATGAGCATTCCTGCCACATGATACTCCCAACCCTGTTTCTAGGATATCTACTCCCTTCCCAAGTAGATGTGCCATAAACCAGCCAAACAAAAGCAACAAAAGAGTTTTTTGGGGGGATGGTGGTGGGTGATTTCATGAATCCATCTCTCCTTGTATTTCTGGGTCAGTTCCACATGTTACCCAAAATGTCAGGGAACTGAGAGGGCATACACTGCAGAAATAATCCAGTCTGAGACTGCTTTAACTGCCTTGGCTCAATGCTAGGGCTATTTAATCAATCAATGTTTATTGATTAGCCCTTAGGCCATATCTAAATAACACAAAAGCAGATAAAACACACTATAAAAATTCTAAAATATGAATAATATACCATACAGATACCATGTGAATGCCATACATGCTAGGGAATTCAGGGAACTGTAGTTTTGTGAGACATTTAGCCTTCTCTGTCAGAGAGCAATGGTGCCATAATTAATTACATTTTCCAGGATTCCCTAGCATTGACCAGGGCAGTTAAAACGGTCTCAAACTGGATTATTTCTGTAGTGTGTTTTGGAGCTCTGTAAACACTATTGTGTACCCATCCTGTCATTTATTCACTGCTATGAAATGGTTTGCTGAGCCAAAGGTGGAAGCTCTGGTTTCTATGCAGTGATCTGATCGCAAGCATGCCATGCACCCTCCACATGTAATTTGGATTGAGGCAGGGGACAAGTA
>NW_024820929.1:0-1841 GCF_019175285.1 Sceloporus undulatus | reverse complement strand
GGGTGAGATTCGAGTCAGAATCCGAGTCAGAATCTGAGTCAGAATTGCAGCGAAATAAGCCTTTTTTTTCCTTTTTTTTTTTTTTTTTTTTTCTTTTTGGCCCAATGGGAATGGAGCCTAAGGTTTTGCTGCCAGTGATGTTTTTTCTAAATGGCGGAAACATTTTTGGAAATTGTGCAGGAAAAGCAACAGTAATATCAGACAGCTAAGAGCTGTTTAGTAGGAAGAGATTGTTCCTGACTGTAATATTATGTAACATAATGTAATGGCCAGGCTCTTATTCTAGCCCTTTCTAACTGACACTGGGGCTCCATGAGCCATGTTTGATTGCAGCATGTAAAAAAGATAGGAACATTTGCACGAGGGTTTTCTGAGCTCACGTTCTTTCTAAAGCAAAGGTGGGCAAGGTGCAGACCAAAGGCTTTATGCAACCTTCAGAGATTCTTTTTGTGGCCTATAATCCCTCCAGACTCTGGAGACAAACAAACAAAAATGGGGCCGCAGCTTTATCAGAGAAATTAACGTACAAAGTTAAACTAGCAAGAGGGGATATAAAAGAAGATGTATTTGACATTAAATTGAGGTTTTATATCTCAAAGGAATACTGAGTTTAAACCTTCTAGCAAACCAGTGAAATTCTGGATTAATAACTGGTGAACATCTTAAAGAGTAGAAATAATCATGAATATTGTATAGAAGGAAAATGGTAATGGTAGGAGCACTGACAGGAAAGCTGATTCTTTCTGCATTATAATTTGGGAAGGGGAGAGGGAGGAAGGGCAATTCAAAATGAATAATTGAATTGTGATGCAATTTTACTGATATATTAATAAATAGCATATTATATTAAAAACAAAAAATATGTTATTTTGTAATGTGGTGATTAGCCTCTCCTCGATACCTCCAGGTACAGCAATTTACCATTTAAATAGGCTCTACACCTGTTTAAAATTTGGGCATTTAGAGTTAATGTAGGATACTTGTATTTTTGTGCATTTCTATGTGTTTGGAAGGCTTTCTGCATGGACTGGGGTCAAAAATTGCCCCCAAATTGCTCTTTTTAAAAAAGGAAGGTGGGGGACTTTTTGGGACTGGTGGAAGGCTTCAAAGGCCATAAAAGTGGGGTCCAGGTGCCACATATAGTCCGTTGGTTGCTCTATGCCCATGCCAGCTCCAGGGGGAGCAGTGCCCCATCCACCCAAACACTGGACCGCCCTAGAGGAGGGGTGTTCCATAGCTCACCGCACTGTTTAATCCACTTTTCAAAAGCAGATGTGAATTTCTGGCCACTTCTGTGTCTCTCCACACCCTCAACTGTTGGCAGTCCATGTGGCTGATCCTCGGAGCATCCTGGGACAGAATATTCACTTAGCACAAGGGCAAAGCTGTTTTGCTAGTCATTAGTGTAACAACCATACAAACACCTCTCAGTTGTTTGTTTAATTTGTATGCCGTTTTTCCTGAGTGGGACTCCAGGTGGCTCCCAAAAAGGAACAGTTAAAGACTTAACAATAATATGTTACAATTAAAAATCTCCATGTCAAACAGTAATTGCTACAAGGGAGCTTATCACACATGAAATTTGAACTAAAATCCAAAGCAAATCCGAAGGGAAGGGGAAGCAGAGTAAATTCGAATCCAAGGCAATTCACGTGATTAATTATCTCACGTGAAGAGAGGAATTCTGGTCATTCCTGAGGCAAAGCGAAGCGAGTGCTAAATAAATTATCACACCAGTACATACCATGTGGAGTAAGCAATTCGAATTGGCATCCTTGCACATGCTCCGTGGGGCTCTGAACGCATCGTGAACCTTTGCACTTCCGGGGTGAAGAAGGGGG
>NW_024820928.1:0-1841 GCF_019175285.1 Sceloporus undulatus | reverse complement strand
GGTTAAATGGGCAGATTAGCCGCCTTACGTTTTAACATATAAACATCTGAAACCCGTTTCCTGTTTTCGGAGGGGGGCAGGAGAAACTTAGGTGGATGACCTCAGGGAAACTATTTTTTTTTTTAGGAGAAGAAAAAACATACGCACGCACAACATAACAAATGTGAATTGTGCATCCTTGCGAGGGCAGAAGTCACTCTTGGTGGTCCTGTTGCGTTCTATAGACTGGGGACGAAAGAAAGCGAGTGTGCGCTCAGGAGGGGAACAAATAGAAAAATAAACTTTTACCGTCTCACTTTCAGGGTGGGCATTGCCATTCTTTCCTTTGGGTCTCTGCTTTGGAAAGGGTTAGGAGGCTATCGTTGCAGACACAGTCCTGACCGTTAGTGTTCAGGTTGAGACAGCCCAAGAGGAAGCAGTCCCAGCATCCACAAATATTGGGTCCCTATCACATCGATCCTTCGTTTCCTTGCTGCTGGAACTGAACCCATTGGAGAGTCCATCTTACTGCTATTTCACAGCCTTGGCAATAGAACAAGGGAAACCAGAGAGTGACGTTTGTCCCTTTCCCATTTGAAGAAAGGGGGAACAGGACTCAGTCTAGAAGGAATCATCACCACAATCCTCCTTATCCTCACCGTCTGATAACAGCTGTAACGTGTTGCTGGTTGCAGTCGTCCTCGACTGGGTGGATATTCCGGCATTGCGCTTTTGAAAAAGCTTTGGGTCGTCATTTTCTGGGGGACTTTAAAATGGAAAATTTTGGAAATTGTGTGAAGTCCCTGTTCCCCTGATTTTTGCATTAAGTTCAGTTGAGACCAGGCTTTGTTGGTATCAAGAAAAAGTTTATGTTTATGCCATTGACCACATGGGATGGAGGGGAGGTCAGGAGAAGGGAGCGGAGGAAGAGAGCCTAGGAAAGGCTATGATGGTTGGGCGGTATGGGGATTGTGGCCCAAATAAGATACTTTTCTATGGTTTGGGAAGGAGGGCTGCAAATGGGCAGGGCAATGCAACAGTCATTGTGTGACCATTAAGACTGAATTGTAGAATCATAGAATATTGGAGTTGGAAGAGACCGCAAGGGCCATCCAGTCCAACCCCATTCTGCCATGCAGGAACTCTCAATCAAAGCATCCCCTGAGACAGATGGCCATCCAGCCTCTGTTTAAAGACCTCCAAGGAGGGAGACTCCACTACACTCCGAGGAAGGAGTGTGTTCCACTGTCGAACAGCCCTTACTCTCAGGAAGTTTCTCCTAATGTTGAGGTGGAATCTCTTTTCCTGGAGCTTGCATCCATTGCTCCGGGTCCTGTTCTCTGGAGCAGCAGAAAACAAGCTTCCTCCCTCCTCAACATGACATCCCTTCAAATATTTAAACAGGGCTATCATATTACTTCTTTAGCTTCTCTTCTCCAGGCTCAAGATCCCCAGCTCCCTAAGCCTCTCCTCATAGGGCTTCCTGGTTTCCAGACCCTTCACCATTTTGGTGGCCCTCCTTTGGACATGCTCCAGTTTCTTAGCATCTTTATTGGATTGTGCTGCCCAGAACTGGACACAGTATTCCAGGTGAGGCCTCACCAAAGCAGAATACAGTGGTGCTATTACTTCCCTTGATCTAGAGACTATACTTCAATTGATGCAGTCTAAAATTGCATTGGCCTTTGTACAGTTTGAGGGTTCTGGAAACCCATTAGGCTCTAGCTTGGTGATTCCCAAACTTTGGTCCTCCAGATGTTTTGTACTTCAGCTCCCAGAATTCTCATCCATGGCCTGTTACAGACTGCCAAAATAAAGCTGCTTGGGGTCTCTTTGGAGGTATGCTATTTAAATGATGCATG
>NW_024820927.1:1605-1841 GCF_019175285.1 Sceloporus undulatus | reverse complement strand
ATTATGAACTTGATGTCCTTCTTGTCTTCCACTCTCATTTGTCCTCACAAGCCTACACAGCTTAGCAAAATGATTTTTCTTTCCACACTTATGACATAATTTCCCAAATGCAGGACACTTGTATGGTCTATGTTCAGTTCCACATCTTCCGCATAATATACATCCAACAGGAGCCTGTTTCTTATCAGAGGCAAACTTTTTATGTCCAAGAGTTTGAACTGGTATTTCTTCAAAAT
>NW_024820927.1:0-1505 GCF_019175285.1 Sceloporus undulatus | reverse complement strand
TTTAAAAGGCTTTCCTTCATCTGCGCTGGTGCACTGAAAACAATTTTCTCTCTTATCATCTCATTTGTCACAGAACCAAAATCACAGTTTTATGCTTTGCCTCGTATGTCTGTGACAAAAGTATCAACAGAATCTTCGCTTTTCCATGAGCAACTCCAAAACAAATAACGCTCAAATATAACATTTGTCCGAGGAGTGAAATAGTCTCTAAAGTTCTTAAGTACTTCATCAACATCTTTTGGCTCCATATCAGAAAAAACAAACGTATTATAGACTTCAACAGCATCCTGGCCAACACAACTCAGGAGTATAGCTATTTGTCTTGCCCTTGAATATTTATCTGATCCAACTGCTGTAAGATAATTTTGAAAGGCTTGTTCCCACTGCTTCCAACTCACCGCCAAATTACCCTGCAAAACCAGGGGAGGTGGAGGTCGAATAAAGTCCATACTTCTGACACCATGTAATGTTGTGAAGAATGCTCCGTCAAGTTTCTCAAACAGATAAAAATACCTTTTATTCAAAAGACAATATCTTCTGGAATGCTGGAGCTTCAGAATACTCACACACAAAGTCAGTCTCTTTCCAAACGACTCCCACCACTCCCAAGATCACATAATGATTTATAGGAACACAATAACACAGAACAGGTGAATGAAGAGAGAGGATGAAAGACTTAAAGAAACATACAACATATATCACAGCTTCGGCCCAAAGGAGGCATATGTTACCTGCATATGTCACCAGCAGGATGCTGTTCTCTGCGTCTTTGAGTGCTGCAGGGTTTCTTGCCAAGCCAATTCTAACCCTGGTCCCTTTTCTCAGGAACTCCATCTCGGCCTCCTTGTACACGGCTTTGGGGCCTCTCTTGCTGGAAGTGACTGAAGTGCAGGGCCACAAGGACCCCCTGCCCACCTGATGGCCAACACAGAGGCAAAGTGGAGGGAGTTGGGCTCCAACAGAAAGAGGATGCCGAGACACAACAGCTCTTTGGTGAGTCACTATCCTATTAGCTTCATCTGTGTCACTGCTGGGCCAATTTATGAAAGGAAGCAAATAAAATACTGTCCGAATTTGGCAAAGACAGTCCTGGTTAATCCTCTGTCACCCACTTTTTCAGGGGCTTTTCAAATGTTTTGGTTTCTCTCTCCTCCTCCTACTTTCCCCCTTCTTCAGTCACTTCAATTTCTGCATAAAGCATGCAAAGGAGTTTGTACCCCATCCACTCAAAAGTGGAGAGAGGAGAAGAAAGAAAGGGTCAGGGACTTTCTTTTGCTAGGAGTCTGAGGCAAAAGCAAACTGCTGTTCCCTTTCCCACTTGTGGGATCTTCTTCATAAACAACTTTGACCATCTTCACCACTTTCTGGTGTTCCTTGTCCACATGTATCTTGTTCTTCCCTTCTGTGAAATGTTGGGGGATATGGGAGAATGTCTCTGGATATAAAGTGGGGGTGGCCCCGTGGCCCTCAAGCCCACAGTGCTCCCCAGAACTGCTTTTTAAAAA
>NW_024820926.1:0-1841 GCF_019175285.1 Sceloporus undulatus | reverse complement strand
GAAAGGTGGTAGTTTAGCTTCATGATTTACAGCTTCTATTTTGTGTTTTTAATTGGGAATTTACACGATAATTTGTGGCTACGCGATTATGCTGTGAGATTATCTTATAAAACGATCTGGGACAGTTGTTTGGGAAACCCCGGGGGCACATACCAGCTTCTTCAGCTATTCATCCAACTGTTGTTGAGCCTGTGTTTTATTTTTTAAAGAAGAAGAAAAGAGGGGGAAAAAACAGAGATTGAAAGACAGAGAGAGGGAGAGGGAGAAAGATGGGTTTTTCAGAAGTGGTTTGATCTTCTTTGGGAAAGGGAAAGGTCAAATGACTCATAAACAAAGAAAGAGTGGTTAAATTCGGAGAACCTTGCACTGTTATTGTAAAACAATATTCACCCCTGACAGTAGGCTGTTGTATAAATGACAAACTGGGCTGTAATGGTAGTTGTTATTACATCACACAGATCTTCACCTGTGCTACATTTATGGTGCCATAAACATAGGTTTATTTAACAGCTCTGGGAACACCTATGGCCACTTTTGAGTGTAAGGTCAGTGGTTCTAAATTTCAGCTTGCACATTCAAGTTTGCTGTTGGGAGGGTCCATAAAAATGTGATGCCTGTTATTAACACACATGCACATGACACCACACACATATATGCCCTACAACCACATAAACCTGAAGTAAGTGGACAGGATTATGAGATGTTCTCTAAACTTTTTTTTTTAATTCATTTTTTTGTCTAAACATTTGGGATAATCTAGTTGGGGAAGGAGAATTTATTAAATGATGTTTGGTTTTAATGCTTCCAAGTACTAGATGTGTTTGCCTATCTGAAGTTGCTTTGCATTGTTTTTACCCCCTGAAAATTGCTGATATCCTTGTGCAATGAATTCATGATTAACACATGTCAGCAGTGTACAATAATATCCAAAATCCACTAGACAGAGTTACTTGTAGTGGACCAACCAAAATGCACAAAATACATGACGCAAGATTTTGAAGCTCCACTGGTTTCTTCATCAGGCAAAGGCATTAAAAGGCATACAGGAGAAAGAAAATATGACAACGTTAGAGTCACAGGCTTATATTCTGTCAAGATGTTGTTGTTCTCAGTTAAAATGGTATAGAGTTAGGGTTAGGGCTATTCCTCCCTTTTGGCTATGTGGGCTTTGGGAAACAAAGTGTCTTAAAGGCTAGCATCACAAAAAGTTGCTTCCTTTGAGATCCAGGCTGCAGTGTACAATTACACATGAACACATTTACATCTTGTACACTCATAGATTTCTGGTAGCCTCCTATCAAGAATTACTCAGGCCTGATCCTGGTACTACTTCTGACATGAATGAGTTCCAAGTAACACAGTTATCTGTAATGAGCTACCTTTTTTGTATCAAGGCCACAGTGAAGCCACATTTCAAAAACAGCACAACTAATGGGATGAAATTACTTTTCCTTTGATGCAAGACATCATGTGTTCCATGTGTATACGTGTCATCATGTCACCTGTTGACTTATGGCAACTCTATGAATTTTGTGGGAGCCGGCATGGTGTAGTGTTTGAGCATTGGACTATAGGACTGGAAACAGGGTTCGATTCTTGGCTCAATCATGAAACCCATTGGGTGACTTTGGGCAAGTCACACTATCTCAGCCTCAATTGCAATGGCAAACCCCCTCTGAAGAAACTTGCCAAAAAAACTCCATCAAAATTTTGCCTTGGGGTGATTTTTTCATAGAGTTTTCTTAGGCAAGAGGTGGCTTTCCCAGTTCCCTCCTCTGAAACGTAGCCTACAGAACCTGGTATTCATTGGAGGTCTCCCATCTAAGTATTAACCAGTGCTG
>NW_024820925.1:0-1841 GCF_019175285.1 Sceloporus undulatus | reverse complement strand
TGTGTGTGTGTGTATCAGGTGGTGGAGGAATGCTGTGTGTTGAATGTTTTCTGACCTTCCAAAAGTTGAGATCAGACTACCACTGTTACCAATCTCCTTTCCAAAGAGGAATCTTGGCTCCCCTCTCCCCCAAAATCAAACTCATTCTTTCTGCCTTGTTGCAGTTGGAGCAAACAAGAGAGCGAGCCGCAGCAAGGGAACGAACAGCACAGTCCAAGATACTGGATTTGGAGACCCAGCTGAGCAGGACAAAGACAGAAATGAATCAGTTGCGACGGAACAAGGATGACGTGAGTGCTGGGCAGAAACAGGGACTCCTCCTTTGAGAAAAGCTGCTTTGTCCAGCAAATGGAATGAGATTCTCAGCATCAGAGATTTTGGCAGTTAGATTTCATACCGCCCCTAAAGAAGGCCATTGAAATATATTTAAGCTGAAACACACTGAGCTGTTTCCAAAGTAAAACAGCCATCTATTGAGCACTTGGAGACATAGATATCTTAGAGTACGTTATCTTCTGACTGTGTCATTCTTTGCATGCCTAGCAAGCTCCTACTCTGATTGGAAAATGTTGTACTGGTGACATTGGTGTGGTAATGATGTGTTTGAATCCTTTGTGTCTTTCCACAGGCAGAACATAGATACCAAAGCCGCCTCCAGGACCTGAAGGATCGTCTTGAACAGTCGGAGAGCACCAACCGCAGCATGCAAAACTACGTCCACTTCCTCAAGTCTTCTTACGCCAATGTCTTTGGAGACAGTGCCTTGACAAGCTCCCCCATCCGCCCTCGGTCTCCCCTGTGATCAAACCCTTTCCCCTAAGCCTCTGATCCTCTCTTCTTACAGGCTCAGTTGGGTGGGGGCCTCTTTCGAAGCCATAGCTGACTCTGCCATCTGTTACTTTTGGAGTGGCAGGGACATCTTTTACTCAGGCAGGCTGCACCATAGGCTTATAAGATGGGCAGAGAGAGAGGTGCAGGGCACATTTTACCTTCCCCGGTCTTCTAGTGCCTTAACACAGGTTACATCTTTTGCGAGTAACCTGCAGGTTTGTAATTCAGCCTGTATTTTTAAAATGGGTGTTTTGTCAATGCTTTTGTCCAAGTTTTACAAGGTTCAAAGATCATGTTTATTAGATGCAGAGAAAATTGGATTTTTAAATCAATCCTTTGAAGAGTTGTTAACACAGAAAAAGCCGTGTCCATTAGCCACGTACCGTAGGGCCAGATGCATGGGGTACGAAATCCTTTTCTTCTATTTGTTGTAGTTATTCTAGGAGGCATCCATAGTAAGACTAAGTCATAGCCTACCACTGTCTGCAGAGTATCCTGCTTGTAGGAAAGGGCATTTTATATGCGCTGTTCTTCAGCAGAAATCCACAGGATCCATAGTTACAGATCTATATACTTTTGATCATCCACCTGTTTTCATATGTGTGACTTAGTGTTGAGCAGTGAGGTTTTATCTGTCAGGTGTGCATCTTACTGTTTTGTTTCCACTCTGATGTGTGTCTCTGTGTGACCTCTTAGTTGCCGTTATCCTGGAATAACTTCTGATCTGGAGTTGCATGTGCCAATCCCCATTGCGGGCGGACGCAAGGCTGAATTGCTTTTGATGTTCTCTTCTGGCTTGTGAAGTTAGGGAGAAACTGATTGTTTGCGGAAAGCACAAACGTAACACTTATGTCTTCCCAATATTTGATGCTTTTTAATGGTTTTGCGTTGTGGTTGTGTGGGTGAAGGTGGAGGGAAAAACCAGCCGACTGCATTGCTGTTTTGAATTTTTACTATTTATATATGAGACCATCGAACCTATATTTGAGTTTAACGTGTGACTTTTTAAA
>NW_024820924.1:0-1842 GCF_019175285.1 Sceloporus undulatus | reverse complement strand
TAGAATCTGTTTTGAAGAAATGCTTTCCTCTCTTTTACTGTACACAACTTTCAGCCTCTGAAAGCAAATAAGCAAAAGATTCAGTTGGTCTCCTGCTGCTAAAGCGATGGCGACTCTTTCGCATACATCAGTCTGACCCAATAGGGCCAATGCTCAGAGAGCATGGGAGCTATGGTCCAAAAACACCTAGAGGGACCATGTTATTGCCACCTATCTTTGCCAAATGGTGTTTACCTTTGCAAGGGTGACAGGTTACCAGGCCAAGGATTCTGAGGAGACTGATTTTGTTGTCTGGATGTGAAGAGTTTGACCATGCCATGTCTGTGTTGCCATTTGCACAACACTCTTCCCAGGTAACGCTGGTTTGGATGATCATGGTACATTTGGCTTCCCGTCCTTCTTGTAACCAGCAGATCCCACCTGTTGACAGAAAGAGAGAAATTAGATAAATAGTGGTGAGGTACTTCCTAATCGGTGCCAGAAAATATGTCTTTTACTACAAATTCCATAATCCCCCAGCTATCATAATTATATTGGTCTGCTTTATCACAAGTACAGTGGTGCCTCGGGTTACGAAATTAATTCGTTCCGCCATTCCTTTCGTAACCCGAAAATTTCGTAACCTGAAACACTTTTTCGTTAGCACTGGAAAGCCTATAGCTGCACTTTGCAGCATTTGAATTTCGCGCCAAAATGAATTTTGTAACCCGAAAAATATTTCGTAACCCGAAACAGTTTTTGCCAATCCAACTTTTTCGTATCCCGGAAATTTCGTAACCCGATCATTTCGTATCCCGAGGCACCATTGTATATGGGGGACAGATGGACAATGGGTTTCTCCTAACAGGGCCAATGTTCCAGAATGGGTTAATGTAGTTCTTTCTATTAATGCAGTGTTTGTATCATTCCATATTATGTATTACGCATCCTGGCAGTTTTCAACACAGCTACAGCAGTTTATTCCTACCTTTCAATTCTTTTTAATTTGGGACATATTATAATTGTCCGGTTTTATTTATTTTTCTTATGGTTATGGTGCTATAGATTTAGAACATAAGTGTATCAGCACATCTGTGCATTGGTAAGGTATGTAGAATGCTGTACTGTATTCCGCTCCCCTGAGCTAGAGTGTTATCTATAGAGAGAATAATAAGAGTTGGAAGAGACCCCAACCAACCCTCTGACATGCAGGAATACAGTGGTGCCTCGGGTTACGAAAATAATTTGTTCCGCGGCCGCTTTCGTAACCCGAAAAGCCTTCGTAAGCCGAAAACCCATAGGCGCTAATGGGGAAAAAAGCCGCGGCTCTGCCGCGGCTCCATTTAAAATAGCGCCGGAGGTTTTCGTAACCCGAAAAAACTTTCGTAACCCGAAACAATAAATCCCTATGGGATTTTTTCATATCCTGAAAAATTCGTAACCTGGGTATTTCGTATCCCGAGGTACCACTGTACACAAAACACTCCCGACAGATAGCTGTCCAGCCTCCATTTGAAAACCTCCAAAGAAGGAGACTCTGTCACTTTCCAAGGCTGCGTCTTCCACTCTCTAACAGCTCTTATTGACCAAGAAGTTCTTCCTAGTGTTTAAATGGAATTGCTTTTCTTGTAGTTTGGATCCATTGCTCTGTGCCCTAGTCCCTGGAGCTCCAAGTCCATCCTCAATAGTTAGTCCCTCGCAATAAATAAATACATTTAAAAATCAAAGGATTCCATAGGACAGAGCTGCAGTGATTTGTGGTATCAAAATGCTATAATTGCATAAAGTGAGATTTTTAGTTTCATTACCCAGCCTTTATATATATATATATCTGAGAGCCTTTAGGGCTGAGGAACGGAGTAT
>NW_024820923.1:0-1842 GCF_019175285.1 Sceloporus undulatus | reverse complement strand
CTGCCTGCCTCCTCCTGGCTTTGGCCTAAACTTGGGCTCTTCTCTCCCCCCAGACAGAGCTCTCTCCCCCCAAGGAAAACTGCTCCCCCATGAAAATGTTGTTTCCAATGCGATCTTGTGTGATGCTATTTATTTGACACAAAAATCTTCCCCAAATGAGGTATGAGAAGGGTCTTTTCTCTGCCCCACTTTCCAGGAGAGAGGGAGCTCTTAAAAGCCCCTTTTACCTTTGGATCCACCTCCCCTCCATGGCCATGCCTCTCTCCAAGGGTCCCCCTGCCCTCTCTTCTCATAATAACCCCGCAAATACTTGGGCCCCAAGGAATCCACCGAGGAGGGGGCAGGGAAGGAAAGAGGGAGAGGAGGCCTGGCAGGCCCCCTGCCTTTCTTTGGGGGGAGGAGATTGGGGTTTCCTTCCTTCTTGTAACCCCTCAAGAACCCACCAGAAGAACCTCCACCCATTCCTTCGAATGAACAAGGGCTCTCCCCACTTCCCCCCTCCCTCAGAACAGACTGTGAGGGCAACAATGGCTTCAGTGGCTGAGACTGCACATGCACATATGCCCGAAAGGTCCCTCCTCAGCATGCGCAGGCATAACAAGGCCCTTGCTGCTGGTGCTGCATATTCCACTTGCGGCCTTTGGAAGAAGGGAAGGAAAACACCCTTCCTTCCTTCCTTCCTTCCTTCCTTCTGGAATGGAGCCCAAGCTGCGGAGATGTACTCAGGAGGGAAAGGCTGGGAAGACTCTGCTTCTGAGTGTGTGTGTGTGTGCATGCGTGTGTGTTTGCCTCTGTTATTATGTAGATGAGGACTGAAGAGAGAAGAAAGGGTCAATTTTGTGCAAATTCAGAACTACTGTGCATAAAAGAGTCCAGTGTGTTGAAACAACAAAGAACTTTATTAAAAACACTCAGGTGGGGTACAGACCGCCAAAAAGAGATGCCTCTTTGGTGCCTCTCTCTCCTGCGCAGGAGCACTGCAGCATGCAAATTGTGTGGCACTGCTGCACAGCAAAGAAGAAGCTCTAAAAAGTGGCTTTTTGCGGCACCGCAAAGCGCCAAAGACAACATGGTTATGTCTTGGAGGTGGCACAGCTGCGATGTAATCATTGTATGCGCCATATGTATGGCGCTGCACAACTGCAGCGCCTACATGACGTGCTAGGGTTGCGGTATGTGTGCACGCGCTGACTGAGGCAACCCTAGCACGTCATGGACATGCTGCAAAGGGTCCATCTGGACAGGGCCATAGTCAGAAATTCTGTGTTTAACCTAGAACTGGCCACTCCAAGGCAAAGAATAAATTAAAACACCCAAACCTAAAACTCCACCCTCTTCCAAACCTAACCCCCACCTCCAATTCCCACAGTCTATGCCCCACAGGTAGCAAGCCCCCCTTTGCCATTCCCAGAAAGCAGTCCTTTCTGTTAATACCGCCCCCATCTTTCTTCAGCAAACATCCCACAAATTCCAAAAGCTATCATTCCCACAACTATTCTAGCCAGCAACAAGAAATCCCACCCATCTATCCAGCTAAGCTATTCCACAACCCTTAATCCGCAGTCAAATTTAAATAATAAAGCTATGATCTATACTAACAGCAATTATACCCTAAACTTAAAATATAACTTTAAAACATAAGCAGACATATGAACACACAAAATCACACTTCTCTATCACCACTGGCTTAAAAATATATTCTTTGTAGTCTTTCTTGACAAAAATAATATTAAATCACTTCTGGGATTTGTGTGGCTTCTCTCCTGTGTGGCCTTTCTGATGTCTCACTAGGTCTGACATCTGAGAAAAACATTTCTCACAGTGCTGGCATTTGTATCAATT
>NW_024820922.1:0-1842 GCF_019175285.1 Sceloporus undulatus | reverse complement strand
ATACCAAATTAGGGGGAATAGCTAATACCCCAGAGGACAGGATCAAGATTCAAAATGACCTGAATAGACTAGAAAGCTGGGCTAAAGCTAACAAAATGAAATTCAACACAGAGAAATGTAAGGGCGGATGCATAGATAAAGGATGGGGGACACTTGACTTAAGGTGACTACATGTGAAAGAGATCTAGGAGCCCAAGTAGATTACAAGTTGAACATGAGTCAACAGTGTGATGCGGCAGCTAAAAAGGCCAATGCAGTTCAAGGCTGCATCAATAGAAGTACTGTATAGTGTCTAGATCAAGAGAAGTAATAGTGCCACTCTATTGCAACTTCTAGCAGTCCTCATTAACTATGTTGACTAGAGTTAGTGGGACTTGCAGTTCAAGAACATCTCTTGGGCTGCGTCTGTCCACTGTTTTAGAACATAAAAGTTTTGTGAACAGGTCAATAGGTTTTTAGCTAGTTTCCTGTGAGTTTTTCTCAGGTTATGTGGCCATGTTTAGAAGAGTTTGGCCTGTTACAGACTGCCAAAATAAAGCTGCTTCGGGTCTCTCTGGAGGTATGCTATTTAAATTATGCATGGGTCCTAAGAGTCCGGAGGTCGCGCCAAAGCCACACTCCATTCCTAAGCACTGGAGTGCAGCTTTGGTGCAGGTTCTGGATACTTAGGATGCATGCATTATTTAAACAGCATACCTCCAAAGAGACCCAAAGCAGCTTTATTTAGGCAGTCTGTAACAGGCCTCTATTTCTTATGTTTCCCCGGCATCTTCAGAGAATGCTGACATGGAAGTGAGTGGTGTATGTGTGTGTATATATATTTACTGAGTGACCCTTGGTTGTGAGGAAGTGATTTACATGTCAATCTGTGTGTTGGTCTGTTGTTGAATGGCAAGGTCTCAGGGTGGGAACATATGTGGGAGGATATGTTTGTCTATTTAATTAGCAATCCATTGTCTGTGGGTGGTGTTCATCCACATATGTTGGTGTTTTTCAGGACTGGCGGCCAAACTTTGTTTACTTTCAGTGTTTCAACAACAGACCAACACACAGATTAACACATAAATCACTTTCTCCCAATCAAGGGTCACACAAGTATAAATATATACTCCACACACTTCCATGCTATCACTCTCTGAAGATGCCAGCCACAGATGCATGAATAAATTATTCCAGAACAGAGCCACATAGCCCCCAAAACAAACAGAAAACTATAAATGCCGCTGTGAAAGCCTTCAATGTCACAGTTTTTAGATAGCTTTTCTAGAAAGCAGAAACTAGTTGTTTGAACCTACTTCCCCCCTTTGTAAGCTATGCCTTCCTTTGGCTTTTTAGAGATGAGGGCATTTTCTTGTATCTTGAAATTTGTTACTTCTGTGGTGCAAATCTCTGTTTTTTATACTATGCTTAAAGATAAATGTTAGTACACTTTATTCATGCTACTGTTCATAGAAAAGAACCGATAACCTCTGCTTTTCAATCTGTTGCAGGGGCCTAAATAAAAATGGAATAGGCACATTGAATTAATAGACTGTCTGTAGTTATTGAACTTCTAAGTGCCATTGATTCAGTTAAACTCAAATTGGGTATAACCATTAGAGTTTGGCCACAGTATGCAATATGATGAGAGCCAGCATGGCATAGTGGTTTGAATGTTGTCTTACAACTGTGGAGGCCAGGGTTCGGTTCCCCGCTTGGCATGAAACCCACTGGGCAAGTTGCACACTCTCAGCCTCACTGAAAGACAGTGGCAAGCCTCCTTTAAATAAACTTTGCAAAGAAAGGCCTATGACACCTATGCCTTAGGGTCCCCATAAGCTGGAAACAACTTGCATGCACACA
>NW_024820921.1:0-1842 GCF_019175285.1 Sceloporus undulatus | reverse complement strand
GGCAGGTTGACAGCTGTTATGAAGTTGGAATATTAGCTGAATATCCTTGGATTCAGGAGAGGTATGCTATTTGTATGTAATCTCTCCAATGGGTAGTAGACCCTTGCTCCTCCTGCGACTGGCTGAGTGGCTAACAGGAGTACTTAATGATTCTTTACAAGGCAGGGTCCAAATGTACTTGAAGGAGACTGTTGTAAAACGTCTTCTGAAAAAGCCTTCCATGTATCATATTAGGCTAGATAATTATAGGCCAGTTTCCACTCTCTACTACACTGTATGGTGGCTTCTCAACTCCAGGATGAGTTCCTGGATGTGGTGGGTTATCTATCTAAATATGAGGCCTCTGTAGCCCCAAGGAATATCTGGTAGTCTTTCTCCATTCCTTTCCATTCTGCTACACAATTCCCCCGAGATTGTCCTATATATCTCATATCTTGTTGTTGTGTGCCTCCAAGTCATTTTCGACTTATGGCAACACTAATAAGAACCTATCATAGGGTTTTCTTGGCACGTTTCTCCAGAGGGGATTTGTTATTGCCATCCTTTGAGGCTGAGAGAGTGTGCCTTGCCCAAGGTTATCCAGTGGGTTTTCATGCTTGACCAAGGAATTGAACTCTGATCTCCAGAGCTGTAGTCTAACATCCAAACCATTACTCCATGCTGGCTCATATTTTTGTTGTGTATCTTCAAGTTGTTTCTGACCCTAAAGCAAACCTATCATATTACCCCATCTGAAACGTTTACATCAAAGTATATCAAGGCATGATTTTCACAATTTATTTCAGCAAAGTAATGTGAATTTGTTCCTCCATGGTTTGTGACAGATGCTGCCCTCTGGTGTTTGACTTGGACATGGATGAGATTGTGGCTCTTCTGTTTTTCAGATTGATGTTGACTGAAGCAGACTGTCTGTTTCTTGTATCTGGAGACTTTGTTGTGTGCATTAAACACAGTGGCGAACACCCTGGTCCATGACGCATCTCACCTTGAAACCTTTCCATGTTGCTATCTCTTGGAAGAGTTTGTCTCCTGGGCAGGAGGTGTTTAATACCATCTGACGGTGCCCATGGATAGTGTAGTTGGCCTGCAGTCTTGCACCTCTCACCGCACACTGTAAGAAGTTGTTCTTCATAAGCTCCAAGTCAAAGCAGGCTGGAAGGTCCGTCATGTAGTTCCCAATGAAGCTGATGCCGAAGCCTTTGCTGTTGTAGCCTAGAGTGTGAGCTCCCACCCAGTGCCAGCCTCTTCCTTGATACAGGTACCCATCGCTTCCAAAAACGAAGCTGTGCAGGAAGAAAAGACAAAGTTTGGAGAGGGGGCCGTGGTGGAAATGGCTAGTGGGATTTCTCCCCCTAACCCCCTCTGCGTTTAAAATACTTGAGAAGGAGTGGCAATTGTATTCCCTTGGGCAAATGCAAAATATCAGACTATAATGTTCCTGCGGAAAGATTTACAATTCGGCTGTTGTAATTTGAACAATGGAAGAGTTTTCATATACTTACTTACTTACAAATAACATCCTTCATAGAAAGTAGCAAGATAGCTTCCTTA
The DNA here is from genome assembly GCF_019175285.1 of Sceloporus undulatus. Taxonomy (NCBI): domain Eukaryota; kingdom Metazoa; phylum Chordata; class Lepidosauria; order Squamata; family Phrynosomatidae; genus Sceloporus; species Sceloporus undulatus. Next base: position 291 of record NW_024820921.1, on the reverse strand, counting down.
ACATAAGATATGGGAGCTAATTATATTTAAAATAAGCACACAGTCATCCCTTCACATCTGTGGTTTTCACTTTTGTGGATTTGATTATTCACATATTTGGTTAATATGTTCTCTCTAGGAATCTCCTCCAGCACAACTCTGTGGTCAAGATCTGCCAGAAGTCATGCTGGGGGAGCTAGAAATTCCTAAAGAGAACAATTCTCTAGACATCTGTAGGTGCTCCTACAGATGGTCAACCTCCAGCAGATGTTGCTCTGGAGGACCTAGAGCAGTGATGGTGAACCTATGGCA
>NW_024820920.1:0-1842 GCF_019175285.1 Sceloporus undulatus | reverse complement strand
AGGAAGCCCATATAAGGACTAGAGAGGTGGAGGAAGGGAGGAGTGGAACACGCAGAAGAGGGGCTCGAGGAGGCACACGGGGACGCAGGGAGGGAAGCAGAGGCCCTACCCCCGAGACGCCAGGCGCCAACTTTAACTCTCCAACGAGGGCTGGGAAGATCAGGGCAGGACCCTGTCACGTGTCGGTGCCAGTCAGTCCAAGATGCCGTGGAATGGAGGAGGGTGAGACTTTTTACCCGGAGGCCGGCCGCGGTGAGGGGACAGGAAGAAGGTTGGAACCCACCTGGTGGGAGTGGCGGATCAGGGTCCACCAAGGAGTGGCAGCAATTCCAACCGGAGGACAGGAGGAGGAACAGCTACAGGCCGGACTAGCCTACTGCCCGGCTCGCCCAGGTGGCCCTGTGCTCGAGTGAACAAATGAGGAGGCCTGTTAGAAGGGAGGGCTGTGCTGTAAACAGCTGACCCCAAGCCCAGTGAAGTAACTAGGGAGTGGGGAGGAGACCCCTTAAGTAATTTGGCCACTAACGGAGACGTTGGTAATAAAGTTGAACTGTTGCACGCTCTACTGGATTGAATTGTGAGTTATTGGGGAGGACCTACCATTGCTACCATGGATCCCCAGAGGATACTACCACCCATGGGACCCCCAGCCCAGCCCACAATGGGCTTATTGACTTCAGACAGGTGTTCCTTACTTGAAGGATTGAGCCTGGCCCATAGTGACCTCAGGGTTGGGAACTTTGCCTGAAGGATTGAGTCTCCCTCAAGGCTGATGTTGCTTAACTGAAGCATTGAGACGGTCCCATTGTGATCTCAGCCTGAGGCACCTTTCCTGAAAGATTGTGACGGTACTATTATGAGTTCAGACTGAGATCAGACTTCTTGCCTGAAGGATTGAGACTCGTCCATTGTGATCCTTACCTGAAGCATTGAAACTGTCACATTGTGATCTCAAAGCCATCCAGTCCAACCCTCTTCTGCCATGCAGGAACTCTCAATCAAAGCATACCTGACAGATGACCATCCAAACTCTGTTTAAAAGCCTCCAAACAAGGAGACTCCATCATTCTCCACTGAGAGAGTGTGTTCCACTGTCAAACAGCCCTTACTGTCAGAAAGTCCCTCCTAATGTTGAGCTGGAATCTCTTTTCCTGCAGCTTGTATCCGTTGGTCTGGGTCTGTTCTCTGGAGCAGCAGAAAACAAGCTTGCTCCCTCCTCAATGTGACATCCCTTCAAATATTTAAACAAGGCTATCATATCACCCCTTAACCTTCTCTTCTCCAGGCTAAACATCCCTAGTTACCTAGCTTTTTTTGGCACACACAGACACACAACAACAACAACATACTCAGCTGCATGCAATTGCAGGGTTTGTCTACTTTCTGTGTACAGTGGTACCCCGGGATACGAAAGCACCGCGTTACGAAATTTCCGGGATACGAAAAAAATCCATAGGAAAAAACTGTTCCGGGATATGAAGGTTTTTTCGGGTTACGAAAAATTTTTTGGTGCTTTTCGGCGCTTTTTCGCACAAAATCGCGGCTTTCTAGCGCTAGCGGCTATGGCTTTTTCGGGTTGCGAAATCTTTCGGGTTACGAACGCCACGGCGGAACGAATTAATTTCGTAACCTGGGGTACCACTGTATGTTGATTTTGGATTAATGCTCAAAGTGTCTGAAAACGATCCCACTTTTGTGGTTTTAAATCCTATTTCTGCACAGGATTTGGCCGGTTCCCTCCTGTGTGATAAATTCCTAGGAACTGGAAGAGCAACTATGAACTAACTATACAAAATCTGCCCTGAAGTCATTTCCCTGGTCGCCATTTCCTTTGGATAAAAA
>NW_024820919.1:226-1842 GCF_019175285.1 Sceloporus undulatus | reverse complement strand
TTCCTCTAGAGGAAGGGGGACAGGAGTGATAGTATCAATCAGTTTTGATATCGGTATCAATAGAAGGGGAGGCAAGTCTAATGGATCTAATCTAGTTTGGAAAGGCCTGCTGGAAGAGATCCATTTTATTAACCTTTTAAAAGGCTTCCAAGGAGGTAATATGGCAGATCTCATCTGGCAGGTCATTCCAGAGCCTGGGAGCGGCTGATGAGAAGGTCCTCTGGGTCACCGCTGAGAGTCTGGTCTTCTTAGGTTGTAGCAGATTCTTCCCAGAGGAGCCAGGTGTGCAAGGAGGATTGTATGGAAGTAGGCACTCCCGCAAGTAGTCAGGACCCAAGCCATGTAGGACTTTAAAGGTTAGAACCAACACCTTGTACCTTGCCCAGAAACTGATAGGCAACCAACGGAGAGATTCTAGTACCGGTGTAATATGGACAGTTCTGGGTGTGCCTGTGACCAGCCTGGCTGCCATATTTTGTAACAATTGGAGTTTCCAAACTTGGCACGAGGGTAGCCCCATGTGGAGCGCGTTGCAGAAGTCCAATCGAGAGGTTACCAGCACATGTACTACTGTTTCAAGGTCTCCCTGCTCCAGGAAGGAGCGCAGCTGGAGTATCAGCTGAAGCTGATAACAAGTGCTCCTCGTTGGTCCCGGACTCTCTGGAGTCATACCAATTGGCTGGCTGCCTGTCTTCAATCTTCATCAGTCCATGACTTTCCAGAGTCATACCGATTGGCTTGCAGCCAAACTTCAACTCTAGTCAGTCCCTGACTCTTTAGGATCAAACCGATTGGCTGGCAGCCCTACATCGATCCTCATTGGTCCCTTACTTTCCGAAGTCATACTGATTGGGTTGCAGCCCGACTTTCACCCTCCCTGGGGTCATAGCAATTGGATGGAAGCCTGACAAAGGTCCCCAGCTCGACTTTTGTAATGCGCTCTACATGAGGCTACCCTTGTGTAAAGTTCGGAAACTTCAACAGGTACAGAATATGGCAGCCTCGTTGGTTACTGGCACACCTAGATCTGCCCACATTACGTCAGTTTTAAAATCTCTTCACTGGCTCTCTATTAGCTTCCGAGCAAGATACAAGATATTAACCTTTAAAGACCTACATGGGTCCTGACTTCTTGTGGGAGCACCTTCTCCCATAAAAACCACCCCACACTCTTCGTTCCACTAGGAAGAATCTGCTCTAACCAAGGACTAGACTTACTGCAGTGACCCAGAGATCCTTTTCATCAGCCGCTCCTAGACTCTGGAACGACCTGTCGGACGAGATCCATCAGATTACCACCTTAGATATCTTCAAGAAGGGTTTTCCAGACTAGAATACCCTTGCTGACCTGCCTCCCCCCCCCCCCCGGTTCCCTTCATCCTCCATCTTTTATCTTTTACCCTACCCGGACTCTGCCTGAAAATTTTAATCTCATTTTGGTGTATTGTATATTAGTGTTTTAACTCTTTTTTCAGTTTAATCTCTTTTTAGGACTTGATTATGTTTTTATGTGAGGGTGGAGGATTTTTGGAGATTTTGGAATTTTTAATCTATCTCTTTTAATTGTACTTTATTTTACTGCTGTAATCCGCTTGGATTCCCTGAGATTAAGCAGA
>NW_024820919.1:0-216 GCF_019175285.1 Sceloporus undulatus | reverse complement strand
ATTATTATTATTATTATTATTATTATTATTATTATTATTATTATTATTATTATTGGGAATGAGGCCCATAAATTACTTGCAGACACAACAACAGCAGCAGCAATAGAGTCTTAAAATCATAGAGCTCCTATGGAATTAGAAAAATTAAATCATAAGACTATGCAGGAGGAATTTAAAAAAATTAACATATTTATTAAAAGTTTCTTGCACCCACAC
>NW_024820918.1:0-1842 GCF_019175285.1 Sceloporus undulatus | reverse complement strand
AGAGGCTGGCCTGAAGACTGAGTGCCCTCCCTCCATAACTGTCATCTTTCGGCCGTTGAGGGAGAGAGCAGGCCGGCCCAGCGTCATCAGAGGCTGGCCTGAAGATACAGTGTATCTTAATTGTAGATTTTTCTTGTACTGTTATATAATTTTCTTGTACACCACTATGATCTATTTGGAATAGCGGTTTATAAATAAAACATATTATTATTATTATTATTATTATTATTATTATTATTCACACTTAAAATAATATTACTATCCATCTAGAGGTGGAAAGGTCTTCTATGAAAGCCCCAGCAATCTATTCCAAGAGCAATCTGATGCTATTGCCACCATTTGGGTGTTTTCTTACCTCTGATATATTTCTGCATTCACAATGAAGTATTTGTAGCTTATGGATGCTTTGTTTGTTGTTGCAGCACTCTGCTGAACCTTAATATCACTTTAGCAGAACTTCAGGAATTTATCCTGAGAAGAGTTGCTAAAAGTAAAGCTGAGAGACATCATCTAGGATTCATAAAAAAATAGTGTGCCCACATCAGTATCAGAGTTCTAGGTTGATATGCACATGGGGGTTAAAAATATTGCTATTATCTGTTTCATCACTGGATCTTGATGTTGATAATGTGGCTGTTTGCTTTTGCATTGTGATAGTAGGCAAAATCTCTGATGTTCGTTTGCATTTCATCTGGCTTTATTCTTGAGCAGCACAATTGAGTTTTTTAACCTGGACAACCCCACCCTCTTAATCCAACAATAGCAATACCAATACCAATAGTAATAGCAATAGTACTTACATTTCTATACCAGTTTATACTGCTAAGCACTCTCTAAGCAGTTTACAACATGTTAGGCAACAAGCTGGGTACTCATTTTACTGACATACAAAAGAATGGAAGGCTGAGTCAACCTGGAGCCCTGCAGGATCAAACTCACAATATTTTGGCTCCAGTACCAGCATTTAACCACTGTATCACAGGGCTCCTGAACCACCAGGGCTCAGATAATTTTGCAAGCTCATCAGTATTATCATATAAAAATAAACAAACTAATGCTATCCCAGGAAAGCCACAAACATCAAAGACAAGTTTGAAGTAGCTGAAAGTTTGTTGCATAATGCTCCCTTTCATGCTAGCACTGTGTTATTTAAAAGCTACCTTTCAGTGGTCTGGCTGCCACCTCCACCAGAGTAGCTGCTTATGGCACATTTATTGTTGATTACTACATACTGAAGACTAATTCATTGTGCACCATTAGCCAATATCATCACTAAATTCTGATTTGTTTTTAAATATAAATACTTCATCAGATGATCCATGAGAGCCAGCATGGTGCAGATGATGATGGTGGGAGACCAGGTTTCAAATCTCCACTGTAACATGGAAACCCACTGCCACACAATGACAAGATGATTCATATGGAACTTGACCATCAGAAGAGTCAAGCACGTCACCATGAGTTCCCCCAGTTTAGCGAATTAGCACTGATCTTAAATTCTTATGTGTATACGATTGCCTCTAGTTTCATGAGATTACTGGTTACATACTCGACACTCCCATAATACTTTTCCATGAGCCATGCTGGCTAGACCTCTTGAGAGTTCAAGAGCAAAATACCTGGAGAACTGTAGGTTCCCTCATCATTGCCATGTCACATGTTTGGTAGATTCTTTCAGTACTGAGAGAGAATCTTCTTATCATTTACCCTTTCTGATAGCTTAGAATGGTTTCCCAGTGTTTGGATAGATGTGGTGTATACCAAACCAATGGGCAAGATGGTCCCTCCTACAGTCTTTCCTCCCAGGTTGGTTTCTCATGGTAGAAACATTCAGCCAAATAT
>NW_024820917.1:0-1842 GCF_019175285.1 Sceloporus undulatus | reverse complement strand
CCCCAGAACATTATTGCCCACAGTCCCAAGCAGCACAAAATGGCCACCAGAACACAAAATGGGTGCCTCTGCCTCAGCGCTTGGCAGTTGGCAGTTTGAGGCCTTATGAGAATCCAAAATGGAGGATGAAAGGGCCTCAAAGTCGGAAGGGACCCCAAACAGGATTTCTGATCCTAAAGAAAGGTTTTCCTGATTGCACTCGATGGCTGTGAGAACACAAAAAGTCCCCAAACAGTCCCTTATCCTTGTTGTTTGTTTGTTTGATTCTATGTTTGTTTGTTTCATTCTTGATAATATGAGATGGTCTGGTCTTCCTTCTTGCCTGAAAATCTCTTAATAAGGAAACTGGGGAGACTTTTAAAACCTCCCAAAGGAGCTGCTTTTGGCCTTGTTTGGGGGACTAGCCTCCTCTTAGAAGCCAAAGACCAATGTTTGTGAAGAATAATAATAAGGCTTGTGTTAAAACTCTCCTTCCATTTCTGATCCCTTTTAAAACCCATGTTCGCCAGAAGGAGCAGAGCTGTATAATAAGAAAACCCTCTCAGAAAAGATACACAAAAGAGACACAAAGAGACACACTTCCTTCCTTTTGTCCCAAGGAGCCTGGCCTCCTTCTGACTCTGGAGCCTCAGGAGAGAAAGAGAGGCCTCTGTTCATCTGAGGCCTCAGAAAAGGTTCTGGAATATTATTCCCCACAGTCACAAGCAGAACAAAATGGCCACCAGAACACAAGGAGGCAGGGACTGAGACTCCAGCTAATCAGGGCCAGGGATGACTCATAAAGGTACAAGTCTGAGTGCACTTAGATAGAGATGCCTACACATACATATACACATACACAGATGGACAGATGTATATGCACAAACACACATGCACACATCCATCTGTTGTTCTCCATTGTTCTGGAAGCTGCAGGCGATGAGGAGAGGGACTCCTTGCCCAATGCATCCCTCACCTGGAGGGCCAGCACCAGGAAGGTCAGTCCCCCCACCTTCACAAAGGCCCCATTCCCACTCCCTCATTTGCCCTGGATAGAACTGGGAAGATCTGTGTGCCCCATATTGAATCTCCCCAGAAACAAGTTCCTACTACCCTTTACCTCAATTGGGGTAATCTACCCCCTGAACTTGACCAGATCATGACTGTGGCTGAGTTCATATTTGCCGGCAGCAGGGAAGAGCCAGTTGTTTCCAAAAAGAAAGGGTCAATAGTCCACTTTCAGAAAAACCGCACTAAGGGGGATTTGCCCTGGATCTCTTGCGCAAGTCCCTGATCGAGTTGTGTTAAAATTCGAACGAGTGTGAACTTCCAACTTTTAAATGGGTTTGGGAACTAGGGTAAAATGTAGTCTGAATGGCCCCTACATTTAAGGGTGAAGGGAGCAAGAAACAACAAGCAAAGTCTAAACACTTTTTTTTACCATTGCAGCGTTGGAGCGTGTCACCACCCTCGAACTGTCAATGGCTCACCTGCAGCAAGGCCAGGAGCAGCACAGAATGTGGCTATACAATTCCGTGTGTGGCCCTCCCCACAACAATGATGTGGGTCTTCCTTTTTTTACTTTCAAAAATGTTTATTACACTGAGATATTCCCATAACCAAATATCAAACAAATATTAACTATTAATTTAACTGAATGTTATCACCCTTTTCTTCAAATGTTTTAAGACAACTCTATTCCATCTCTAAATCTTCTTTTGATTTCCCTCTTAGTAAGGCAGATACTATATCCATATGTCTAGCTTCATGTATCTTAATCAACCAATCTTCGATACAAGGATTAATTGAAGATTTTCAAACTTGAGCAAATAAGATCCTTGCACATGAGACCATATATAAAAT
>NW_024820916.1:0-1842 GCF_019175285.1 Sceloporus undulatus | reverse complement strand
AAGGCCTCAAACTGCCAACTGCTGAGGCAGAGGTGGCCATTTTTTTTATTCCAACAGCCATTTTGTGCTGCTTGTGAATGTGGGGAATAATGTTCCAGAACCTTCTCTGAGGCCTCAGTTGAACAGAGGCCTCTCTTTCTCTCACGAGGCTCCAGGATCAGAAGGAGGCCAGGCCAAAAGGAAGTCAGTGTGTCCCATTGTGCCTTAGGCCATCCATTTTGGGGTGAAGGAAGGAAGGAAGGGGCCTGTGGGGTCTGAGGAAGGGAGGCAGGGACTCAGGGCCAGTGGGAGGCTGGGCTTTGGGGGCTTGGAGAGAGAGGTGGGAAAGAGACCCTCCCTTTGGGCCCTAGCTGGGGAGAGGCCACCGGTCCTCGCCTCCCCCTTTGGGAAGGGAGACCCCCTCAGCCCCCTGGACTCACTCCTGCCCAGTGTTGCCAATTTCGCGACTTTCACCCGAAAACGGGGACTTTTCAGAGCTTTTTGTGTGATTTTCGCGCCTTGCTATAATTCAGTGCCTTTTAGGCGACTTTGGCCAGTTTCAGCTGCAGCCTGCTGCAGAGCAACCAACCCTGGGCTGGAGAAAAAACTCACTCTCTCTCTCTCTCTCTCTCTCTCATGACTCCCTCTGAGAGCCAGGACGGAGCAAGCCCAACCAACCCCAACTGTTTGGAGGAATAGTTCAGCCAATCAGAGACAGTGATTGCCCCCCCTCCCTCAGGCATTCTCAGGCTCCAGGGGCAAAGCACAGTGGTTGCAGTGCTGAAAAGAGGCAGGGAGTGAGAGATCTTGGCTGGCTTAATCCCAATTGCCTTGGATTTCCAAGTAAGACATAAGTTTTAAGGCACACAAAGGCAATACTTGATCATGGTATCATGGCTTGACGTTGTGGACTTCTGTGTCTGCCTGAGAGTGACATTTGAATTTCTGAATTCCTGAGCTTGGGCAGAGTGCCCCAAGCCTACCTCTCAGGGTTGTTGTTGTACTGTGAGGAGGACCATTTGGGTTGTGTGATGTGAATGTGATGTCCCTGTGTGTGTGTGTTAGTCATTAAATATGCCTCTGAGCGTGGGCAGAGCACCTGGTCAGTTGGCATCCCTGCTGCCCTGTCTTCCAAGAATTTTGTTTTGTGGCTCTCTTTTTCGTTCCCTTTTCCATTGCCATCCATATTGCAGAAGTAATCCAGTTTGGCACTGCTTCTAACTGCAAGGCTCCCTGCGATGATGGGATTCTGGGCACAACAAACCACCAAGCCCAGAATTTCATGCATGGAGCCCTGGCTGCCGGTAAAAGCAGAGTCTCAACATGTCACAACAAACTACAATTCCCAGGATTCCCTGGTTTGACAAGGGAATTGCCTCCACGCTTCCAGATCACAGCCCCAGAGAATGAGTCTACAGGATATCAGTGTTGCCAGGTTAAGTCCACTTCTTCAGCTGCATTTGGATTTTATAATAATAATAATAATAATAATAATAATAATAATAATAATAATGGTGGTGGTGATGATAGAGAGATAGCTCTTGTAGCACCTTTGAGTGCAGCATGAGCTTTCCTAGACTTAAGCGTATTTCCTCAGATGCATGGGAACTGTAGTTCATTGTGGCACCAGAGCTCTTTCTCACAAAACTACAATTCCCAGAGTTCCCTAGCACTGAGCCAGGGCAGTTAAAGCAGTCTCAAACTGGATTACTTCTGCAGGGTGTCTTGGACCCAACTCAGGCTGCATCTTCACTCCAGACTCCAGAGACAATCCAGTTTTATACCATTTTTACTGCCATGGCCCAGTGCTATGAAAAATGGGAATTGTAGTTTGTTGTCACACCAGAGTTTGCTGAGAGAGAA
>NW_024820915.1:0-1842 GCF_019175285.1 Sceloporus undulatus | reverse complement strand
ACTCTGGGGCAAGTTCACACATGACTAACTCTCCAGGAATGCTGAAGTACCTAGAGTCACGATGGCAGATGGTGTGGAGAGAGAGTCCAGATCCCCAGCTTGGCAAAAGACTTTATGTGTACCTGAGTTGAATCACTGTCTTGTGAGCGTGTCTGCCTTGACAGAGGATGGGTATGAGCTGAAGTTTAAGGGGGATGGCTGTGAAATTTCCATGGGTGGGCAGGTGTGTGCAAAAGCACCAAAGGAAGACAAAATTGACCACATGGTGAATAGGGGTGAATGTGCTGCAGGGAGTAATGTGCCTTTACACTCTGCTATAATGGGGCATGTCAGCTTTTCTAATGGAAAGAAATTGTGGGAAGTGTGCCCTGATATGAAAGTGTCTAATTCTGGTAACCACCTGGATTGCGTTGAGTGTGTGGGAAAGTGAAACTTAGAAGTTCGTACCCAGTTGCCAAAGAAAGCAAATGCACTTCAAACGGACCGATTGAGAAAGTGCGCGCTGACTTGGCAACAGCAAATATGTTTTGGTAATGGTGGACGAACAATAAATACTGGACAAGAACCAAGGACTAGCTTGAATTTAAGGAATATTAGTTCAATTAGGATAGATCAAATAAATTTTAGGATCATTACCGAAGAGACAAGTCATGAGGTTTATCTCTATTAATACTAATAAGAAACAGTTATACATAATATAAACCCTCTTTTCTTGTCCTACGTCTTATTTCCAAACTCTTTTACAATAATCTCCTATGGGAAACCCCTCCTCCTCAATCACTTCAACATCTTTATTCTTTAATCGATCACTTATCCATTTCCATTAATTCAATAGTCTTTTTTATTAATGACTCGTCGATTTTCGTGCCTTTTCCAATTCTGAGCTATAATCAATCTAGCAAAAAGTAATCAAACGCAGAAGGATTCTCCAATGTTTCCTTTCAACAAGGAAATTTCAGCTTCCACCTTGAATTTAATTTGTAACTTCTTTTCTAATGTTAAACATACATTCTCCCAATATTTCACTAATTAACCATGAATCAATCATTGTGTTACATTTCTAAACAATTCCTCTTTTCAGCGTTATCCATTTTTGCCCTTTTCTTTGGGTTCAGGTGCCATCTCCTTTCCATTTACATTAGTTTTCTCTCAGCGCCTTGGATCTGGTCAGTTTCCTTCTTCTCTTTCTGGCCTATTGCTAGTATTGCCTTGTAAATCGATGCTCTTCCTTCAGTCAGAGGCTCATTTGATCATTTCCTCAGATATTTGCTCTTCTTCTTCTTCCTCTTCGTATTTTCCCAGGACTTTATAGAAATTTGAGACTTTCTTTAGAAGCTCTAACTCACTTTTCTCTGTATTAAATCCCTCCTACTTTAAATCCATTTAAAATCTCTCTTGTAGTTGATTGTATAAGAGCCAATGCATTTGGGAATCCTGCTGCCCCAACTCTTCCAGGAACCCTCTAAATGTCACCATATGTCACTATCTGTCACTCTATGTCACCCGCTTGTCAATGACGCTCCATCTGCCTAAAAAGCCTCATGAGGAGTATCTTTTTTTATAACATGATGTTTAAATTCCCTGTGTATTGAGGGGTTACCATGCCATAGGTACGCATGGCTGGGCTTCTCTATTTTCAAAGGGGATGATGACATGCGCAATAGTTATCTTCCTATGGACCTCCTTTGAGAGTACTATGTCTGGCCTCCGATGGCTTATTTGACCCAAGCACCCTTCAGTTTAAAGAGATGGCAGGGAGGGCATGGAGAGGACCATAGATAAAGCAGGCTTCTGAGGCTGGAGAGGGAGTGGAGGTCAAGGAAGAGGAGGGACTTAAGCCAT
>NW_024820914.1:0-1842 GCF_019175285.1 Sceloporus undulatus | reverse complement strand
AAAATTAAACCATTTATATAATTACACCTTGAAAAAAAACCATATACAATTTCACCTTGACCTCTGAATTGCAGTTCAAACCGTATCTCTGTTTTGCTTAGGATCCAGCCCTTGAGGCATCAGCATTTCCAGAAAGGAGAGAAAGTGGAAGTGTGAAATACTTTTTGTTTGGAGGAAGTGTCTATCCAGATTCTGTCCTGTAAGACTATCAGAGCCCCTTTGATGCTGTTTTTGATTCAGGACATATGATTTTAAGGCATCTTGCACTTCTATCTCCATCCAATAAACCTTTGAATTCTTTCAAGCATTCTGGTTTTCTGGCTGCCCATCCTGAGAGTATGAAAAATAGCACCAGTCATGGAGATTCAGTCTTTTTCTTAATGGGGATACAGAGCGAAGGCCACAGGATCCTACTCCTGACATAACATTTGGCCCAGTTCATTGCAGATATTTCACATACTTAATGTTAGAGCCAGACTGAGAGTTTTGGGAGTCCCTGTCCCTCCAAAAGTAACTTTCTCAAGAGCAGTCTATGGCCTGTTACAGACTGCCAAAATAAAGCTGCTTCGGGTCTCTTTGGAGGTATGCTATTTAAATGACGCATGGGTCCTAAGAGTCGCAGCTTTGGTGCAGCTTCCGGATTCTTAGGGTGCATGCATCATTTAAACAGCATACTTTCAAAGAGAACAGAAGCAGCTTTATTTTGGCAGTCTGTAACAGGCCTATGTCTCCCTTCCAAAGAGCAGCAGTGGATGGAGAAGGAGCCCTTGGGGAAGCAGAGGAGAGCTTGGCTTGACTCCCAAAGACTCTCCCTTGAAGGTTCCCATCTCTCTAGGAAACGGAGGAGCCTGGGAGGGAGACTGAGGACCAAGGCATGCTGGGAAAAGCTTCAGGGGAGCTTATGGGAGCAAATGTGGGAGTTTGCTTTCTCCTCCCGGTTACTTTCCTGCTCTCTTTTGACAGGCTTGAAGACAACACAAGGTAAGCTCAATGGTAGAAAAGACTGCAAAAGCCACCTTCCCTGTACGTTCCATGCTCATCTCTATGGCACCTTAGGAGTAAGCAAATCTCCACTGAGGGCAGCACAGTCCAAAACCAAAATCCAAAATGGGGAGTGGTCTTTGAGATCCTGATGGTCCTCTGAGAGGAAAATGCCAGCCCCTGAAACCAATCCTGGCCAGCTTTTGGGAAAATGCCCTCAACGTTTGGTCCAAGTGGTTCTCAGCCCCTTGCAGGCTGTTCCTTCCCTGAGTCTTGCTCTCCTGGAGGCTCAGAGGGGATTCTGGGGGGCCCTGGTACCTCCTCTTCTTAGGGACCCTGAGCGTCAGGTTCAGCTGACAAATGGCAATTCGCCCATGAGGAGCCCCCCGTTCCCTGCTCTGTCCTGGCACATGCCTTAGAAAACCTCTTCCATGGGAATTTGGGAGCTCCTAATCTTAGTGGAAATGGGAACCTCTGGAACTCTCCTATTCTTCCCAGCCAGGAAACAAGGTATAGTTGTGAATCTCTTCCAAGTAAAAGAGGGGCTCTTGTTGTTGTTGTAATACCAGGGCTCCAGTCAATGGAGGTCTTCTTTAGGCAGTAAAGGGAAGTTTATGCAAATGCAGAATGACATCACTGCTACGGAAGGTTCTCTTGACCAATCAGAGAGCAAGATGAAGGTTCTTCTGGAAGCTTCCATGAGAAGGAGATATAAGGCCTGAGAGACCAAGAGACAGTTGGGGGAATTGTGTTGGTTGGAGATCGAGAGAGAGTTAAACAGCGGATGTTGGAAGTTAGTCTCAGAATTGGACCTTTAGGTTTATTTATTTCTTTTAATAGCTTGTATGAATTGAATATTAT
>NW_024820913.1:0-1842 GCF_019175285.1 Sceloporus undulatus | reverse complement strand
CTCAGTGTTTCAAGCACTGAGTGAAAGGGAGAAGGGATGGTTGTCTCACCAAGTCCTGTGTAACAAAAGCAGTGGTGGTATAATCCAGTCCACGTTCATCATGAGGCTTCAGTCATTCCAGTCCATCAGGTTCAAAGGGGAAATCTGAGAGTCCTCCAGGTCCAAGCAGAATTCCAGGTAACAGGCATTCAGCCAACATTCAAGGCAAGAGCAAGGTGTCTCCCAAGCACCACGGATGGTTCTCAACCATGCTGGACGGAGGGAGGTTCTGGGATATTTCTAACCCATCTGAGTCTCGCATGTTCTAGCTGTTGGCTTCCTACTTAACCATAGAGAATGCCCTTGTCTCTCTTCTTCTTGGGGTCTCTCTGTGGGAGTAGGCCCCTATCAATCTGGCTCAGGAGGAGGGAAACCTTGGTGCTGGGAACCTGACCCTGGGACTGGCTGCAGGCTTACCTCCGGAGGATCTGGACAGTGTCTGCAGCCCTGGCTTGTCCCTGGGATCTCAGCCTCCACCTCAGACTCAGAGGACAGGCCTGGCTCCTGGCAGCAGGGCATGGCAAGCCCTCACCTGGAGCGCCACCTTCATTTCAAACCCCAAAGGGGGAAAGTTCCCAGAGACCTTCCCTGCAGAGTTTTGTAGGGCCAATTGGCTGTGAGGTTTGAGGTGCTTCTGGTGAGATGCAGTTGTAGGGCAACACATTTGGAAGGCACCCATTTGGGGAAGAGGAAGAGAGAGGGAGGTGCGGCGGAGAACAGGAGCCAGAATCACCTGTTCCTCTGGATAGAACTGGATTGCAGCTCCCAGCAGCTTCTAGCAAGCATGGCCAATGGTGAGGGAGAGTGGGAGTTGCAGTCCATCAACATCTGAAAATCTACCTGATTCTCATCCCTGTTGGAAAGGCTGGGTTGCTTTTAAGGAGTTTGTGGGGGGGGTGGTGGCTTGCCCCCAAATTTGTTGGGCAATCAGCTCAGGACTGGCATCTCTGCCAGGATGATGTTCCTGCCACCCTCACACTTGACCTTGCCTGAGCCAGGGAAGAGCTGCCACACTCAGAGGCATTCCTAGTATATTTGTGCAAATCATTCATCAATCATCCCTCTCCTCCACAGTCTTTTCAGGTCCAGCGGAGCTGCTGGACAAGCAGAAGAGGGCGAGGCTCTCTTTCTCTTGTCAGACCCATAACCTCAGCACCCCTTCCCGGCAGCGCACTAGGTGATGCCCCCTGCACCGTCCTGGCAATGCCCTTGGCCATCTTTCTGTGCTGGGCCAGTCAGGCACTGGGCCGTCTTCCCTTCTTGATCCCTCATGCCATCTTATAGTCGGTGCCCTGACTGAGGTTCTCTGGCCAGTGCTGGAGGAAATGCTTGCCTTTGCGCAGAATGGGAATCTCTGGCTTCAATAATCTTATTCAAGAAGAATATGCAAAGATTCCAAGGAAGTCAGTGAGCATGTGAAATAAAAGTACTGTCATACTTTTATACGGTATACGCTGGGGTTTGGTTCCAGGACCCACGCTGGATGCCAAAACCCATGCATGCTCAAGTTACAGTGGACCCTTGTTATACGCTGGGGTTTGGTTCCAAGATCCCCTGTGTATTACAAAATCTGTGTATGCTCAAGTGCTTTTCAATACAATGACATAGCAAAATGGTGTCTCTTATACAAAATGGAAAATCAAGGTCTGATATTTGAAATTTATACTTTTTTTTAACATTTTCAATCTGTGTATCCTTGAATCTGTGTATAAAATAATCCCTGTATAAGAAGGGCCGACTGTACCTTAAATACAAGGGCATACTAAAATAGTGTCCCTTAAATAAAATAAAAAGAGTTACTTT
>NW_024820912.1:1408-1842 GCF_019175285.1 Sceloporus undulatus | reverse complement strand
AGCCAAAGTCCATTGAAGTTGTAGGAATTAAGAGAGTCTATTGTTATTTCACAGGAACCAAAACATTGTGACAGGAACCAGGAAGGTTGCAGGCCTATGTTGTTTGGTCTTTTGGAATGCGAGCATCTCAAACTGGTGTGTTGATGAACAGGCATGCTGTCACCTGTGGAGTTCATCTAAAAGAAAAACTAGTGCAGTACAGAAGGAATGCAGATGTGGACCAGGAACAAATCGGGATGCATAGTTTTCAAAGCACCATCTGGATGAAACACCTTAAGGGAGGACACTGAGTGCGTCTTGGAGGACATCAAACATGGCAGGAGAAAGCAGGATGTCTTCTGGTATAGCTGTGCATCTCCACATCGTGGCAGCTGTAGCTGCAGCTCGGGCCTGCATCTTGAATCAGAAACTGAGCTTACCTTCTCAGAAGGTTC
>NW_024820912.1:0-1308 GCF_019175285.1 Sceloporus undulatus | reverse complement strand
TGCATAGGGGAAGATGGGAAAGAGGATAGCATATCATACTTTCTCCCCTGAGTCTTCTTGAAGACCCAGTTTTCTGTGACAGTACTGAAAGAGACAGCCTTTGCAATTTATGTGCATGGGCTGGAAATCTTGGACAGAACGAAGCTTTTAAAGGACCAAAACTCATGCAAGAGAATTATGTCATTAGAGACCAGAGAATAGAATCAGGTACGTTTCACCACTAGGGGCTCTTTCCAGAGGCACTAAAAAAATCAGAACAAAAAGAACAAACTCTCATGGGCTGAGAAAGTGTGCCCATCTCTCTGCTTGGGCTCCAAATGGTTAGGGCTGGAGGAGCAATTGAACATGAGCTCCCATTCCTGTGTATGGTCAAAAATATCTGTGAAACAATGGAGGCTGGACTAGGGGCCTGTAAACACCTTTAAAATCCCCCCCCCCCCGGAAGCCCAATTTATTGGTATGTGTTACATCCCACTATATTGGGGGTTTTCTGTGAGATTAATGGCACCCCATTCTTAAGACTGGCAGTAAATTTGGAACAAAACACTGAAGCTATTAGACCAGAATCCTGGACTGATCAAAACTGGAGAAGAAAAACCCAAAATCAACAAAAAGGGAGGAGAAAAACCTTAAAACCAAGTCTCTATTTAACATAAAAAATGATAAAAATAAATAAAAAGGTCAAGATACCCTGAAGCAGTCTCAAGAATTAACCAAACGTCCTATTAAAATAAAATTTGATTTGACAATGTGGCTACCAAAGTAATTTGTCAAAAATCAAAATCCAGATTTGAGAACTGATGACCATTGCCCAATATCAAAAGGATTTGGGAACACTGACCTCCACTTTAATATAAGAACAAAAATAATGTGGCAAAATAAAACAAAAACTGTGTTGAGTAAAAGTAAAACTATGTGAGGCCTTCCTTCCCTCATGTATGGAAGCAATGAGGGGTTTACAGCTAGGAAGGTAAAAAACCTTTTGAGTTTCCCTGAGGAGGGTACTAATCTCTCTCTCCCCCCCCCCAGTTACTAACAAAAACAAAAATCACTTGGAACAGTAGGATCTGACCAGAGCCTGTAGCACCTCTAATGAACCAACAGAGGAACATCTACTTAGCATTTGAAGAGAACCTTCTTTGTCCTTGAGGCCAGAGAGTGTTCAGGTCACTAACTCTCAACCCAGAGAAGGACCCAAAGAACAAAACTATTATGGAAAATTATTTCCTTCAAGGCTCGCCTTTAAGATGGGGATGAAGATAACTCCTGAGCATTTTCAGAGTGCAGCAAACATGGGAAAGATGCACA
>NW_024820911.1:765-1842 GCF_019175285.1 Sceloporus undulatus | reverse complement strand
TCACTGCGCCTGCGCAGTGCTGCTCGGAACCTACTGGAATCACTGGGCAGAGTTTACTCTGCAACATATCGAAACTTTTTGGCGGTAACTCCGCCCACCCGTTATAAGGCCCCTGCCTTCCCGCTCTTTTCCCCAGTTCCTTTTTTCCGCCGTGCTAGCTGCTTCAGGGAACTTTCGCTTGCTTCGCTTGCTTGGAATCACTTTCGTTTTTGACCTCGGACCGTACTCTTGACCATTCTTTGTCTCCCGCCCCTGGTAACTTCGGACTTTCGGACTGTTGACCTCGTTACGGATTCTCCTCTGGCTTTGACGACCTCGAAAATGCCTGCACCCTTCAAGAAGTGTGACATTTGTGGGGGCAAGGTGCCCGTCCAGGACCCACATTCCTCCTGCCTGCTGTGCCTCGGCAAGAACCACAAAACCAAGGCCTGTCAGCTCTGCAGATCCCTCTCTTCTCAGGCCCGGAAAAACCGTGAGTCCCGGCTCACTTCGGCGATTGCCCTAGGCAAGGTGCAAGAGGGAGGTTCGCGGTCATCCTCTGTCCCGCCTTCAGCGCCCCCCGCTTCATCTTCTCGGGCCAGTGTGTCCAGTGTTACATCTGGGAGGACCGCCGTCCCCAGCATGGTGTGTGTCCCGGCCGGGACAATCCCTTCCACCACCTCCGATGTGGCCCGTGGCTCAAAACCGCCCAGCGCCACCGACCCCTCCAAGCGCCGCCACAAGTCTTCGGGGACTGAGGGTACCGAGCCGGCCTCCAAACTGATGAGGAGATCGGAGGGCTCGCATTCTAAGAAGGCTACCAAGCCAGAGGCCCATCTCGCCTCGCCTTCGTCTTCCAAGGCATCCAAGCCATCTCGCCACGCTCCGAAGCCTAAAGAGCTGGCTGTGCCTTCGGAAGGAGCAAGGTCTCCAAGACCTTCCTCGTCGGCAGCGGCTGCTGTCCTCCTAGACCTCCCGGACAATCCGTTCTTCCCAGCGGAGGAAGTTCCCAGGCCTGGGAAGAAGAGACACCACGACAAGTCGGGTCGTGATCCTGCCCCGAAGAAGTCCAAGCCTTCCAAGGATCGGCCCACCTCC
>NW_024820911.1:0-665 GCF_019175285.1 Sceloporus undulatus | reverse complement strand
TCTCGCCACGCTCCGAAGCCTAAAGAGCTGGCTGTGCCTTCGGAAGGAGCAAGGTCTCCAAGACCTTCCTCGTCGGCAGCGGCTGCTGTCCTCCTAGACCTCCCGGACAATCCGTTCTTCCCAGCGGAGGAGGTTCCCAGGCCTGGGAAGAAGAGGCACCACGACAAGTCGGGTCGTGATCCTGCCCCGAAGAAGTCCAAGTCTTCGAAGGATCGGCCCACCACCGACCCGCCGAAGACGAAGGACAAGAAGCGCTCCCCTTCCAAACAGGCCCGCGCTTCCACTTCGGCAGCTCCACGCGATCCGGAGCCTGCGCCGGGGGGTCGATGGACTCCGGTACCAGATACGCCACCGCCTCAGCCCACCATGGACTTTGTCCACGGGACGGAAGACACCGTTCTTCCCCTCTCGCTGGAACACCGGTCGCCTTCCCACTCTGGCACCGACAACGACGAGGACCAGCCCCATAGGCAAGGGATACCGGACCTGTTCCTCGATACGCAATCTGGCCGGTATTATTTATCGATTTCTGAGGACAGAGCGATGAAGGAATTCACCAGGCTGAACCCCCATCCTGCAGACCACGGCACCTCGTCCAGATCGGTCCCGACCGTATCTGTCTACGAGAGATCTCCATCTCCACCTCGCAGGCGCTCGCGATCCTC
>NW_024820910.1:0-1843 GCF_019175285.1 Sceloporus undulatus | reverse complement strand
TGAGCGCCATCAGCCATCTTACATTAACAAAATGGTCCCTAGTGCCTTGTCCTTTCTTAAACACCACTTACACATCTGGGATTTTTCTCACCATGTATGATTGGATTCTATGTTGCAGAATTTTGAGCATAATTTTGCTTACATGGGGAATTAATGCTGTGGTCCTGTAGCTGCTGTAGTCTTTTATATTTCCTTTTTTGTGGATGGTGATGTATACTGATCGCTTCCAATCTGTTGGCTATCATTTTGTTTTCCTCATTTTTGGCATATATTAGTTATCACTGGAGTTACTCTGTGTGGATTGTAGCAGTTCAATTGGTGATTTATTCTTCCCAATTTCTCTTATTGCAGCATCCACCTCACTCTCTAGCGTTTGGGGTTCATGTTCATATGCTTCTTCATTCCAGGTGTCATTCTCTCCCCAACCCCCCATCTCTTTTATATAACTCTTCTGTGTATTGCTTCCACTGTCTTTTTACTTATTTTTGATCTTGGAGCATATTCCTCTTCTGATCACATTGAATTCTCACCCTTGGTTTGAACTTCCCTTTGAGTTAACAGATCTTGTGGAAGAAGTCTTTCATTCTTTCCTTTCTGATATTGTCTTCTGTTTCTCTGCTTTGATTATTGTAGTAGTCTTCTTTATTCTTGCACACTACTCAATAGACAGTTCTGATTTTGTTCCTATCTCCCTTTTCTTTTCTTTTTTCTCTTCTTTCCTTACCGCTTGAAGCATACTGTTGCCCATTGTGTATTCTCTTTCTTTTTGGTCAATGAAAGTGTCTTCCTGCAATCTCTTCTGGTTATGTCCTTGGCTTATGACCACAGTTCTAGTTACAAATCAATTATGCTTAACAGTACAAATCAATTTCTTATATTTTTTGTAAATTCTGTTGGACTATTGTTTAGACCATATTTTGGTGTGGTGACTGTTTGTTCTTTTTTTCAGCTTTACTCTAATTTTTGATATACTGTAAATAGTTAATGATCAGTGAGTGCAAGTCAGATAAATCCACAACAACAACAACACCAGCAACAGTAAATTTCTCACACATCGTAGGTGCTGTCAATGTGTTCTTATCCCTCATAGACTTGCCAATGCAACTGATACTGTGTGATCACATAGCATCATTTTCAAGGGCATTCATGCTTGTTTGTTTTTTAAGGCTTCTGCCATTTTTTGGATAAGTAGACATGCTGATATATGGGCTTCTGATCACAGCAACTTCCCTAGTACTGGTGAATTGTGTTTGGATGAAAAGAAAAGAGGACCTGGATGAAAGTTCTCTGCTACAATTTCTATTAAAGTAGGCTCCTTGGCCATATAAATATGCTTGAAGAAAGGTGGGTTATAAATAAAGTATACAATATGTACATTATGTGCTTTCATTCTGACATATGGTGATCATAAGTTGAACATATCAAAGGGTTTTCTTGGCAAGATTTGTTCAAAGGGTATTTGCCCTTGCCTTCTTCTGGACTGAGAGAGTGTGACTTGCCCAAGATCACCCAGTGGGGTTCATGGCCAAGCCAGGATTCAAACCCTGGTCTCCAAACTCATAGTCCAACTCTCAATCCATTACACCATGCCAGCTCTCATGTACATTTCAGCCCCTTGAAAATGAATTTTGTTAATTGCTCTTTTCACTTCCTTCACCCAAATTGCAAAGAATGGGTTGAGTAAAATTATGGGCACAATAAACATACCACCACTTGTAGGTATTTCTAAATATTGATAGACATCTACATAAAACATGTGCATAGATGCATGTCTAACAGTGCTAAAATTGAAAAAAATAGTATTTTACAATTTTTACAAGTTAACAGCTCTATAATTTTTTTT
>NW_024820909.1:1170-1843 GCF_019175285.1 Sceloporus undulatus | reverse complement strand
AAAATCGAAATCGGGCACGTATACAATTGGTATGACCCAGGAGAGTCTGGAATCGGCTCCAGAGAGTCAAGGGCCGACGAGGGTGAATGTCAGGCTGCAAGCGAATTGGTACGAGACTGGAACGTCCTGGGTGGATGAATATCGAAATAGAGCACCTATCCAATTGGTATGACCCAGGAGAGTCAGGTACCGACGAGGTTCAATTTCAGGCTGCCATTCAGTCGGTATGACCCCAGAGAGTCAGGGACATATGAGTGTAAATGTGAGGCTGCTAGCCAATCTGCTTGAGTCTGGAATGTCATGAATATCGAAATCGGGCACGTATACAATTGGTATGACCCAGGAGAATCAGGAATCGACGAGGTTCGAATTCAGGCTGCTATCCAATCGGTATGACTCCAGAGAGCCAGGGACTGATGAGGGTGAATGTAAGGCTGCAAGCCATACAGTATGACTCTGGAACGTCATGGACGAATCAATATCGAAATTGGGCACGTATACAATTGGTATGACCCAGGTAGAGTCAGGGACCGACGAGGTTCGAGGTCAGGCTGCCATTCAGTCGGTATGACCCCAGAGACTCAGGGACATATGAGGGTGAATATGAGGCTGCAAGCCAATTGGCATGACTCTGGAACATCATGAATATCGAAATTGGGCAGGTATACAAGTG
>NW_024820909.1:0-1160 GCF_019175285.1 Sceloporus undulatus | reverse complement strand
GTATGACCCAGGAGAGTCAGGAATCGACGAGGTTCGAATTCAGGCTGCTATCCGATCGGTATGACACCAGAGAGTCAGGGACCGATGAGGGTGAATTTAAGGCTGCAAGCCAATTGGTACGAGACTGGAATGTCCTGGGTGGATGAATATCGAAATCGGGCACCTATCCAATTGGAATGACCCAGAATAATCAGGGACCGACGAGGGTGAATGCCAGGCTGCAAGCCAATTGGTACGATACTGGAACGTCCTGGGCGGATGAATATCGAAATCGGGCACCTATCCAATTGATGTGACCCAGGAGAGTCAGGTACCGACGAGGCTCGATTTCAGGCTGCCATTCAGTCTGTATGACCCCAGACAGTCAGGGACATATGAGGATGAATGTCAGGCTGCAAGCCAATCAGCATGACTCTGGAACGTCATGAATATCGAAATCGGGCAGGTATACAATTAGTATGACCCAGGAGAGTCAGGAATCGACGAGGTTCGAATTCAGGCTGCTATCCGATCGGTATGACACCAGAGAGTCAGGGACCGATGAGGGTGAATTTAAGGCTGCAAGCCAATTGGTACGAGACTGGAATGTCCTGGGTGGATGAATATCGAAATCGGGCACCTATCCAATTGGAATGACCCAGAATAATCAGGGACCGACGAGGGTGAATGCCAGGCTGCAAGCCAATTGGTACGATACTGGAACGTCCTGGGCGGTATGACTCCAGAGAGTCAGGGACCGATGAGGGTGAATGTAAGGCTGCAAGCCATTCGACTCTGGAACGTCATAGACAGATGAATATCGAAATCGGACACCTATCCAATTAGGATGACCCAGGAGAGTCAGGGACCGACGAGGGTGAATGTCAGGCTGCCATCCTCACCGTGAGACTCCAGAGAGTCAGGGACTGACGAGGTTGAATGTCAGGCTGCAAGCCAATTGGTACGAGACTGGAACGTTCTCGGCGGATGAATATCGCAATCGGGCACGTATCCAATTGGTATTACCCAGAAGAGTCAAGGACCGACGAGGTTCGAGGTCAGGCTGCCATTCAGTCGGTATGACAACAGAGAGTCAGTGACATATGAGGGTGAATGTGAGGCTTCACGCCAATCGGCTTGACTCTGGAACGTCATGAAAATCGAAATCGGGCACGTATACA
>NW_024820908.1:0-1843 GCF_019175285.1 Sceloporus undulatus | reverse complement strand
CCACAGGTCAGCGTAAGAGGGGCGCCTCAAAGAAGAGATAGAAGGACTCCCTGAAACAGCATCTCAGGCTTGGCCAAATCGATCACCAACAATGGTCCCCCCTGGCCTCGCACCGGAAGGCATGGAGAGGCACTATCCATGATGCTGCAGCCTTTTTCGAAAACTCACACTGAATGAGTCTTGAAGAGAAACGATAATGCAGAAAGAACCACAACTTGGAAATATCACCCAAGGAGACATTTTGCTGTGCTTTCTGTTTATCTCGGATCGGCCTTTTTAGTCATCAACGTGCTTGTACAAAGCTGGGATGAGTCCTTCCTGAATCATCGTTCACAAAGAAAAGCCAGAGAGATTATCAGCACCACCATAATCAAGATCATTATCATCACAATCACCATCATTTAACATGATCAGGACCTCAGACCAACATCAGTACTAGAGTAAGATCATAACTAAGGCCCGTTACAGACGGGCCTAAGAGGCGCCATCCTTGCGCTGCGATTACGCACGAGGGGCGGCGCTTCTGGACGCGCCTTGCCCCTTGCGCGTAACCGATACGTCAAGATAGCGGCGCCCTATACAGATGGGCGCTGCCATCTTGACGTAGCGGACGCACATCCCAACCCAGAAGAGACATCACGAGTGCGTGCTTTGGCACTTGCAACATCTCTTCCGGGTTGCCAGAAGGAGCGTGATTTTCATGCTCTTTTTTGCAGCACAGAGGAGTCGCGCGGTTTGGCTGCTGCGGCTCCTCCACACTGCAACCGGCAGCGGCCTGAGACCGCCCCTTTGGGCGGTCTGTAACGGGCCTTTGTTATACGGCAACAGTTGCTTCACACATAGAAAGTCTCAGTTTCAATTCTTGTCATAACCAGTCTAGGAAAGAGACCTTACAAGAGAGTTACTTGAGAAGCATGAGGAGGATCTCTAGCTGATCAAGCCACAATAATAAAACACTAAGATAATATGCAGTTGAGAACCTGTGCAAGTTCACCAACAATGTAAAGAGGCCAAAGCAGTTCTGATTTTACTTAGTAAATCACTTAGGGCCCATTCAGACAACACTTTGCCCTGGATCAGGAATCGATTCTAACATGTGAAGTTCATATTGGCCCTGATGCTGTCACAATCCATTTCAAGGCATGGACAAGCAAATGCCCTTTAGTCCGGGCCATCCAGATTCGGGGCAAAATCCATCCTTTTTGAAAAAACCCGGGTTCCCTGAAATATGAACTTGCCCCCGATCATGAACGGGGCAAGTTCAGGGGCAGGATTAAGGTCAGAGGGCGGGCAATGGGAGGATCATTGCAAGTGGCTTTCCCCCTTTTTGTTGTTGTTGTTGTAATGACAGATGTGCATCCTGCGGCTCTTCCTTCTTCTCTTCCCTTGCCTTCTCTGCCTTTCCCCTCCTCTTATTCCTTCTCTCCCCCTCCTGTCGCTGCTTGCCCTCCTTTTTTCCTCCTCCTCTTCCCCTTCTCCACTCTTCCTCATTCTCCTTCTCCCTCCTCTTCCTCCTCTTCCTCTGCCAATGCCACCCTCCCACGGGCTCTTTCTCCTTTTCCTCCTCCTGACCTCCTTTTACTCCTGCTCTTCTTCCTTCTCTTCCTTTTCCTGTTCCTCTTCTTCCTCCTCTCTCTGCTTCCTCTGCACCTGCAGCCGAGGAAGAGGAAGAGCAAGGAGGAGGAGGAATGCACAGGAGGCGGGGTGGCCTGGGAGAGACCCCCGGGAGCCAAGGACCCTCGGCCCCCAAGGCAGGCAGGCAGGTAGGCGAGCGTCTGCAGTGAGGGAAGGAGTGTGGGGGGGGGAGAAGGAGGGAGGGAAGATAGGAAAAGGGGAGGAAAGG
>NW_024820907.1:0-1843 GCF_019175285.1 Sceloporus undulatus | reverse complement strand
CTCCCAGGCAACTTTGGCCCCCATTCCCCTCGCAGAGGGAAATCCCATTCCCCGTCCCACCTGGCCCAAACAACAGTGTCGTTTCCCTTCTGGAAGAAGCAAAAGCCAACCTTGTCCAGAGCCCTCCTGTGACCAGTGGACCTTCTGCAGCCTCACCATCAAAAGCCATGAATGTGGAAGACTCTGAAGGTAGATGCCTCTCTTTCTGGAAAATATAGATTAGACCTGGGAGATGTGGGCTGGTCCGGGGGGTGCTTTCCTTCTGCTGAGACCTAAGAGCCAGATGATTGACTGAGTGAGTGAGTGATTGATTGATTGTACTTATAGCCTGCCTTTCTCCCCAAATGGGATCCAAGGTGGCTTAGAATAATTTTTAAAAGTACCCAACTAAAACATTGATCTACAAAAGTTTTAAAAAGGAATTACAGTATATACTCATGTATAAGTCTAGAAATTTTATTTAAAAAATGACCCCAAAAATCTGAGTCGATTTATTCACAGATCAAAGTACATACTGTACTTTAACTCTGATAAAAATAGAAACCATCCCCTGGGGAAACATAAGAGTGTAATCTTCCTGGAAGCACCAATCTTCCTCTAGTCTCTCATCCATCTATCCTTTAGTGTGAACAGAAACAGTTATGCATACTACAATTTTGTAAGCTCTTTGGCATTATTTTCCCTGGCTTCATCCTTTAGATCCTTTGGTACATGACTTACTCTCGACTTATCCATGAGTCATATCAAAAGCCATCATTTTGGCCCCTAAACCTAAACCTGGTGATGGCTGCTCCAAAGGCAAAGCCCCAAGACCTAAAATCTGAGAAAGGTTTGTCTAAGACTGTTGATCAAGGCAAAAGGAAGCCTAACGCTCCTGTCCGAGGCGTTCAAGGGAAGAAGAGAGATGTGAAAACGGCAAAAGCGGAACCCCCAAGAGCAGTCTGGCTCTGCAAATGATGGAGTCCATCCATGTGTTCTACCCCTTGGGAAAGAAGCTTCCAAGTGTCCTCACGAAAAGGGCTCATCCCAAAAAGAGGCCACCATCGGAAACCATTGCAGAGAAACCCCTGCCTATACTGGCCTTCTTGGGGGGAGGCATGGGGAAGCCACTGCCCAAAATACCACGGATCCCGAGCTCAAGATCAGTAGTGGAGCCACCAGGATCTTCCTTGCCTCAGCCAACCTTACCCAAAATGAAGCCGTCTCTGCCGAAACAGGTGCCTTTCCCTTCTGTGCCATCACAGCCATACGCAGGGATCTCAACCAAAGCCACACAGCTGAGGCCACCAGAAGCTCTCTGCTCCCAGCCATCACCACCAGCAACAAGGAAGCCAGCCCTACTCAGGCCTGCTGACATACCCTTTTTTGCAACCCAGATACCTCATCCCAAGCTGCCTTCCTCTCAGCCTTTCCAAACCAGAAGAGATAGAGTGTGTGACCCCAAAACGACAACTCTCCATTCTGGGCCAGCTTTGACCATGGAGAAGATTCGGAGGCCCACCTACAGACCTTCTTCGCCCCCAGCCAGAAGAAGTGACCTTCTCCCTGTTGACCCTCCTCCATCTCTGCCCTACAAAGGGGACACCTTCATCCCATGGAGGACACCCCCTCCTGACCTGGAGGTCTCCAAGCCCATCACGGAGGAGCAGCAGCCCATCCGAGAGAAGCTCCAGGCCCAGAGGGAGAGGGCAGAGGCGGCCTGCTGGACCAAGCTGGGCAGGGACAGGTTTAGGGAAAGGGAGAAAGAAATGGTGATTGCCGACCACTACGGCTGAGGACTCTTAAAACTAAAGGAACTCTATTTAGGCACTGAGTAGCTTCCCACCCTACAATTAGGGACACA
>NW_024820906.1:0-1843 GCF_019175285.1 Sceloporus undulatus | reverse complement strand
TTTATTTCATTCACTGTATATCCCATGTTGCTTTTTCCTTAACAATCACCTCCGAAATAAAATATTGTATGTGGCTTACAATGTCATTCCAACCATTTGTGTCAACCTTTCATGTTTTTCCACTGTTAGTGCTTTAGTAAACAAATCTGCTATGTTATTTTGTGTCTCTCTGTACCTCAACTCTATTTCTCCTTTTTGAACCATGTCTCTTACATTTTGGTACCTTACACCCACATATTTGGTTCTGTTTTTCAAACTTTCTGTTTCAGCCATCGCTATGCATGATTGTGAATCTTCCTGAATTTCTACTGGAACTCTGAAATTTTCGTTCAGGTCATTTAACAATTGTTCAATCCACTGTACCTCATTCACTATTTCGTTCAGTGCTGCAAATTCTGCTTCAGAAGTACTTAGCGCTACGTTTGTTTGTTTTCTACTTCTCCAAACTATTGGACTCTCACTATATTTGATTATCATTCCTGTGACTGACTTCTTATCTCCTAATTCTGATGCAAATGAACTATCTACAAAACAATCTAAATCTGCGTTACTTCTTCTGATGATTAACCTTTTGTCTAAAGTCCCTTTCAAGTATCTCAACAAATGTTTTACAGCTGTCCAATCCTCAATCTTAGGATTGCAAACTCTTCTAGATAAAGTGTTAACAGCAAACGCAATGTCTGGTCTAGTGTGGCAAGAAATAAACTGTAGTGATCCTATTATGCTCCTGAAAAATGTCTTGTCCTCAAAATCTCTGGTTGTTGGTTCACAAATGAAACCAGTTGTCATAGGAGCTCTAACTATTTTGGCATTCTGTAGACCACACTTTTCAATCAAGTTTTCTATCTTCCTTCTCTGACTCAACAATGTCCTTCTTGTGTCCACTCAACATTAATACCTAAATAAGACTTCAACAAACCTAAGTCTTTCAAAACAAACTTTTCTGACAATTCTCTCTTGACTGACTCTATTTCCTGTTCTGACTTTGCTGCCACGCACAAGTCATCCACATAAATCACCAACACTATATCTCCTTTCGTATAAACACAAGCATCTGCCACGTTTCTCTTATATCCTAACTTAACTAGCTCATCATTTATACACAAATTCCAAGCTCTGGCACTCTGTTTTAAACCATACAATGCCTTCTTTAATCTATAAACTTTCTGACTTCCATTCTCCTCAAACCCTTGTGGCTGTTCCATAAAAATTTCTTCATCTAAGTTTGCATTTAGGTAAGCTGTTTCAAAATCAAAATGCTCTACTATTAAATTCCTTCTTGCTGCTATAGCTAACACCATTCTCAAACTTTCTGGCTTTGCTGTTGGAGAATAAGTCTTGTCAAAATTCTCATATTGCTGTTGTGCAAAACCCTTAGCTACTAATCTAGCTTTGTACTTAATGCTTCCATCAGGCATTTCCTTTCTCTTATATACCCATTTGCAACCTATCACTGATTTATCCTTAGGTCTATTAACAATTTCAAACACATCCTTGTTCACCAAGCAACTAAATTCACTATCCATTGCATCACACCATCTTTCCTGTTCTTCCCTGGAAAAGGTTTCTAACTCTTCAAAACTCTCAGGCTCTTCTACCACTGTATAAGCTCTTGCCTGCGTCACAACAAATCTATCTGGTGACTTCCTGACTCTGTGACTATGCCTGGGTATGAATTCTGTCGTTCTGCCTCTCTCCTCATCACTGTCTGCACTAGAAGTTGTTGTCTTTCTGCTAAATCTTTTGTCTTCTGTCATTCTAGTGGTTACTGGTCTTGTGTGTGTCTCTCCATCTGAGGTACTACCACTACTGCTAGTAGAGGCTTCTGGCTTGACTGAAACCC
>NW_024820905.1:0-1843 GCF_019175285.1 Sceloporus undulatus | reverse complement strand
AGAAGTATCTGCAATCGCATACGTGATTGTAAAGTCCATCTATTTGGGGTTGCTTTAAAGTACAGTAACTATTTCACAAATATTTTTATAACTCCTTTCCAAAAGTAAAGTCTTTTCCTCATTCGGTTTTTTAAATTTTTATCAAAGGCTCCCATTGCTTTTCAGACGTATTCATTGAATTCTTCTTTAATAAATGTCTTAATTCATCCGTTTCTATAACATCATACAATTTTATCAACCAGTCCTTTATATTAGGTATTGTCTTCATTTTCCATTTCTGAGTGTAAACCATTCTGCCAGCTGAAATCATATAAAATAGTAGTTTCCCATATTTTTGTTCTAATTTATCATCTGAGATAATATTAAATAAATACATTTTGGGGTCTTTTTCTATCTTTTCTTCTAATATAATTTGTATTGACTTATGGATTTCATTCCAGTATTTTTCAGCACATTCCCAGAACATATGAAATATCGTACCGTGTTTTTTCCTCACATTTCCAACAAATTTTCTTTGTGTTTTTCAACATTTTTGCCTTTTTAAAGGGACTATACCAACCTAAATATATCTTACAATAATTTTCTTTGTCATTAACACTTAAAGTATACTTTAATCTCTTCACTCCTGGTTTCTCCCACTGATCAAAATCTATATTTGGTCCCAAATGTTGCGCCCATTTCACCATCTGGGTTTTGACTCGTTCATTCTCTAATTCAATTTTTAATAACATTTTATAAAAAAACGTTGATTCTGTCATTATCTTCTTCTTGAACATTTTTTTCCTATTCCATATCCGCTTCGCCAGTTGCTAAAGTCTTAACACCCATTATAAACCTTTCCCTAATCTGTCTAAAGTAAACCAGGTACAGCTAAGACCTTCTGATATCAAGTGCTTTGTGACTTTATTTGTATGCCTTTTGGCTTTTTGATCAATCAGATCTTCATACCTTACCCATTTTTCTTGGCTTAGCTGGACCCAGTAACAAAACGCTTCCTTTTGCTTCTTAGAATCTAATATAGTATAAAATAGATATCCATACCATCCAAAAAGAAGTTCTAGTCCTTTCCTTCCTTCCCTCCCTCCTTCCTTTCCTCCTTTTCTACTCCTTCCCTGTCTCCTTTCTTTTCTCTTTCTTTACTCCCTTCCTTCCCCCCTTCCTTCCTTCCTTCCTTCCTTCCTTCCTTCCATCTTTCTCTTTGTTCTTTCCATCCTTTCCTACCTCCCTTTCCCTTCCCTCCCTCCATCTCACTTCCCCTCCTTCCTTCACTCCTTCCCCTTCCCCAATTTCCTTCATTACTTCCCCTTCACCTCCTTCCTTCCCTTCTTCCCCTTCCCCTCTCCCAGCCTCCCTTCCCATAAAAGAGGAGGACTCCCAATAATCCAGAAGGAAGCAGAGGCCACGCAGCAGCAGGAGGGCTTGGCAGGAGTGGTAAGCTTCAAAAGCCACTCCTTCAGCCCTCAGGAAGACCAGCAGCCAAGCCAGAACCAAGCCTTCCCTCTTTCCCCAACTCCAGCAAGGGAACAGAAGGCAGCAGAGGCCAGGCAGCAGCAGAAGAGCATGGCAGGAGTGGGAAGCTTTAAAAGCCACTCCTCCAGTCCTCAGGAAGACAAGCAGCCAAAGCAGAAGAGAGCCTTCCCTCTTCCCCCAACTCCACCAGGGACACAGAAGGCAACAGAGGCCAGGTAGCAGGAGGAAGGCATGACAGGAGTGGGAAGCTTCAAAAGCCACTCCTCCAGCCCTCAGGAAGACCAGCAGCCAAGCCAGAAGCAAGCCTTCCCTCTTCCCCCAACTCCACCAGGGGCACAGAAGGCAACAGAGGCCAGGCAGCAGCAGGAGGGCA
>NW_024820904.1:0-1843 GCF_019175285.1 Sceloporus undulatus | reverse complement strand
TATATAAAATATAGTATTTATATGCAATATTAATATTTATCAATTAAATTACTCAGATATATATAAAATATAATATTAATATCAATCAAATTATTTTATAATATATATAAAATACAGTATTTTCGTAACCCGGAACAATTATTTCCTATGGGATTTTTTCGTATCCCGGAAATTTCGTAACCTGGGTATTTCGTATCCCGAGGTACCACTGTATATGTAATATTAATATCAATTAAATTGCTATTTTTATATTATAAAATATATTATTTACATGTAATATTAATATTAATTAAATAGCTACCTGATATTATATATAATAATAATTAATAATAATTTGTTTTATTTATATACCACTATTCCAAAGATCATAGCGGTGAACAGCAAGTAAGCTAATATAAAATGTACTGTTTATACTTAATATTAATAATTTAAGTAAATAAACTTTATTCTTATAGCCCGCCTTTCTGCTGCAGCGACGAAGGCGACTTACATGACTAGAACATATTGGAATAATACATACTCTCAATAAATAAATGGACACACAGACACCCCCCTTTAAACCTGGATTAAATACAATACAGTTTAAAAATTCAGCCTGTTAAAATGACAGCCTTTTTGAGGGGAGGCAGTGGTTACATAAAGTAAGGAGAGTACGGACATTTTAAAGTCGCAAGTCTTTATGGACCGTGCGCGGTTGACTGTGGCTCTGCTATGGAAACGTAATGGAGGTTTGTTCCAGGGATGTGGAGAAATTGGGGCAATATGCTTTGATTTTTGAAGCCACTAAAAAGTAAGTAAAGCTAAAGAAGTCGGCTTGGTAACCTGAGAAATTTGGGACTGAAATTGAAAGTATGTTTGGCGCATCTGCTGCTGCGCCGCAGGAATAACCCAGATCGACACCATTTTAACTGCTGTGGCCTGACGCTATGAAAAGTAGTTTGTTGTGGTGCCGGAGATCTATGCTCCATCATTCTTTGTGGGGTATTTCCAGTCTCTGAGGAAGAGTTTCTTCCAGACGTTTTGCCAGCAGCGTCTTTGTTTCTCTGAAGAGGCCATCTTCCTCAGAACCCCCCAGAAAACCCCCATTGACATTGATCAGTCTGTAGTAGAGAGACCTTGTAGCCCTTCTGAGGCTCCCTGGAAGAAAAGAAGTTGGCAGCAGGAGCCAGTTCCCTAGGCTTCACTCCTCTCCCTTTGAGGAAGGAGGCTTTAGTTTGGGAACTAGCCCCTGCTGGCTGCCAACCTCTTCCTTTCACTGAGTCCCAGAGGGGCTCCAAGGCCTTTCTACACACTGCTCCCACCGACTGACAGGGCTATTAGGATAGCTTTGAAGCCTATGTTCGACATCACACATGTATTCCTTAAGGCTGGGAAGCGGATGGAGACTGACTGGCAGAGCTTGGGCTGCTGCCAGGGAGGCTGACTGCGCTCTGGAATCCTGGGAAATAGAGTTGGCTGAGCTCTTTGGCAGAGAAAGCTCAAAGGGATACGTGTGTGTGTGTGTATTTGGATATAGAGGGAGGTGGATAGATAGATAGATAGATAGATAGATAGATAGATAGATAGATAGATAGGGATGTGTGTGTATATATATATATATGTGGATATATATATATATACACACACACACACATATCCCTATCTATCTATCTATCTATATATGGATATAGAGGAAAATAGATATATAGATAGGGATATAGATAGATGGATGGATGGATGGATGGATGGATGGAGAGAGAGAGAGGAATATATGTGTGTATATATAGATATATATGGATATATGTGTATATACATACATATATATATATAGAGAGAGAGAGGGAGGGATATAGAGGGATATATA
>NW_024820903.1:0-1843 GCF_019175285.1 Sceloporus undulatus | reverse complement strand
TACTTACAAAGTGGTTCAAAATATAACTATAAAAACAATTAAAACAGTAATATAAAATGTCAGATAAAACATAACGAAAAGACAGATCAAATAAAAGCTTTCACAATGGCATAAAAGGTGAATTCAATAAGCAATGGTATGTTCTTTGGAGTATGTTTGATCTAGCATTGTTACTAAATACTAAAATGACAACAATGTGTTGTGTGCCTTGCACCACTTTTTCTTGGTGCGCCAGCATCTTCTTGGAAAGACATGGGCACAGCTCTCCATTCCATACTAATGTCCAGGCTGCATTATTGTAAAGCATGGCTTGGTTGGAAGGCTACATGTATTTCCCACTCCATTTTATATCCAAGCCCCTACTGCCAATAAAACTGCTGCTGTGCCATCAAATTTTGATAGTATTTTAGCAACAAATCTGCATGTTTCTTTAAAAATAAGGATACTAAGTACTTACCTATTGTTTTAAACCAGAACCATCCTTTAAAACTATTTTTATTTACTTGTTTCCAAAGAGAAATGTGTGGGATGGGTACCACTGCAGTGCTGCCAAATCCAACGAGATGGACAATTTTAATGAAAAGAACAAGTTTGCTGCCCCTGCCATCTAATCCTCAAAATTTGACAGTGTGATGGTAGTGGCAGATCAAGGCCCCAAAACGTTGCTCTTTTCCCCCAGATGTTGCTTGTTCCTGATGTAATGTGTAGAGTATGGTACTACCCTGGAAAATTATGTGGAGACCCCAGCTGATACAGAATAGGGTGTCAGAACTGTTAACAGTCCTGGGCACAGTGAGCATATAATGCCAATGTTGAAGGAGTATTGTACAATTGTTTAATTTCTGTTTATTATAAAAGTATTTTTTCCTATACTTCAGTTACTTATTGATACATATTTAACCAAATATATCTTGTAAGTTTCTTTACCACATACTGTACATATATATATATAAATAGCCATGCATAGTTTAATTATATCTGTCAGGGATGCTTTGATTGAGATTTCCTGCATGGCAGGAGGTTGAACTGGATGGGCCTTGTGGTCTCTTCCAACTCTACGATTCTACGATTCTATGATATTATATACCTCTGTGTGTGTGTTTTTGTGGTTTGGTATTTATTCAGTCAGAGGCCTTTTGTGGCTTGTGTTTGGTTGTGTACTATAATTGTTTCTTCCCCAGGCCCAATGATGTTAATTATTCAGGTGGCCAGGTCTAACCCTGATTCTAGGCATGCCTCCTAGTGCCCATTTAGACAATTCACTGGCCTAGATTTTAAAAAAATAATTAAAGTTAGTCTTTAGACTATGTAGGAGCTGAAATAGAATATATTTAGTTGCTATTCTGTCCAAATGTTTTGTGAGAAGCAAGGCAGCTATTGTCTTTCAATCTACTTAGCCAACGTGGAGATGCCAGGTAGGTCTGAGTATTACAGATGCAAGGAGAAGCGTAGCTGAAGGAAAGGGGGATAGGCTTGCAATGGTAAGTACAATGTGCAAGGGGAAAAGGAAGGAAACATAGAAGCATCTGAACAACATCCTCCCAAACATCCAATTCACAATGGAAAAAGAAAAGGAAGAAATATTGCCATTCTTTTATATCCTGGTCATCTGCAAATAGGGTTGCCATAGCGCCGGACCTCAAAACCGGGGAAAATGTAGGACAAAATTTTCAAATGTAGGACACACAAAAATCTGTCCTACATTTGAAAATTATATCCTACATTTTCCCTGGCGATCGCGGCGGGGAGCGGAGGCCAAGCGGCGAGGGAAAGCCTCCATTTAAGGAGGCTTTCCCTCCCCGCCTGGGCCCCGGGCCTCACCGCGATCGGAGGCCAGGATCGG
>NW_024820902.1:0-1843 GCF_019175285.1 Sceloporus undulatus | reverse complement strand
CCTCCGCTTAAAGGCAGCCTCCAAAGAAGGAGACTCCATTACACTCCAAGGCAATGTCTTCCACTGTGGAACAGCCCTTACTCTCAGGAAGTTCCTCCTAGAGTTTCAGAGGGACTCTCTTTTCCTGGAGCTTGCCATCCACCAACACATGAGCCGGACCTTGACATTTGCACCCGGATCTCTGGAAGGACTCTCCGCTCATCATTATGTTGGTGGCCACGTTCACTGTCTGCTTGTTCTGGCCAGACTTCTCTGGGGCCATGGCGGTCCACATGGGGGGCTCTGTTGCCACTGACAGCAACCCAGGGTTCAAGAGCCACTAGGAACCGGCCTGGAGCCTCGGCCCATGAGGCTGGCCAGAGAGAAGACCAGCTGTAAAGGCCACGGGAGCCAGTCCTCTGGAGATGGAGGCGGGCAGGCTGCCAAATAGAAGACCATTTCTTCAGCTCCAAGGAGCCACTTTTTGGCCACAATCCAAAGGCAGGAGGGGGGAATGCTCAATGTGCCCAGAAGACCCAGGGACCACATTGGGCAGCTTGAGGGGAAGGAAGAGGAGTGGCCTTGGCCTAACAGATGAGTCTATGTATTCCTGCATGGCAGAAGAAGGGGCTGGACTGGATGGTCCTTGGGGTTCCCTTCTGTCTCTAGGACTTTATGTATTCCTGCATGGCAGAAAAAAGGGATGGACTGGATGGTCCTTGGGGTTCCCTTCTATCTCTATGACTCTATGTATTCCTGCATGGCAGAAGAAGAGGATGGCCTATATGGCCCTTTTGGGCCCCTTCCATCCTCCTGATCCTATGCATTCCTGCATGGCAGAAGAAGGGGATGGACTGGATGGTCCTTGGGGGTCTCTTCCATCTCAAGGATACTATGTATTCCTGCATGGCAGAAGAGGGGGCTGGACTGGATGGTCCTTGGGGTTCCCTTCTGTCACTATGACTCTATGTATTCCTGCATGACAGAAGAAGGGGATGGACTGGATGGTCTTTGGGGTTCCCTTCCATCTCTAGGTCTCAATGTATTCCTGCATGGAAAAGAAGGGGCTGGACTGGATGCTCCTTGGGGGTCCCTTCCATCTCTAGGACTCTATGTATTCCTGCATGGTAGAAGAAGGGGCTGGACTGGATGGCCCTTGGTGGTCCCTTCCATCTTCCTGATTCTATGTATTCTTGCCTGGCAGAAGAAGGGGAAGGACTGGATGGCCCTTCGGGGGCCCTTCCATCTTCCTGGACCTATGTATTCCTGCATGGCAAAAAAAGGCGATGGACTGGATGGCCCTTCGGTACCCCTTCCATCTTCCTGGTCCTATATATTCCTGTATGGCAGAAGAAGGGGCTGGACTGGATGGCCCTTAGGGATCTATTCCATCTTCCTGATCCTATGTATTCCTGCATGGCAGAAGAAGGGAGTTGACTGGATGGCCTTTGGGGTTCCCTTCCATTTCTAATACTCTATGTATTCCTGCATGGCAGAAGAAGGGGCTGGACTGGATTGCCTTGGGATTCCCTTCCACCTCTAGGACTCTATATACCCTGCATGGCAGAAGAAGGGGCTGGACTGGATGGCCTTTGGGTCTCCTTTCCATCTTCCATTCTTCCTGATCCTATGTATTCAACTCGCCCCTCCCCTTTCGCACATGTGCGTTGCGTGCGCATGCGTCCTAGCTGTTTGGGCTGGTTGATGGCCAGGCCTCTCCTGTGCCCTTTAAGGGGGTTTTCTTGGACTTCAGCTCCCAGAAACCCAGGACGTTGGCCAACATGGCAGAGGCTTCTGGGAGCTGGAGTCCAAAAAATTCTCTGAAAGGGCACAGTTGGGGGACCTTAAACACACAGAATAATAA
>NW_024820901.1:0-1843 GCF_019175285.1 Sceloporus undulatus | reverse complement strand
TACATTAAATTTGTCCTCACATCCCTGGAAGAAGCTAAGGTAACTGTTGTGCCAACCCAACTGTTAATAACTACTGCAGTAACTATTTCAGGAATTGATTATATACATTCCCAAAACATACAAATAGGTAGGATAGTATTAGCACCAACAACAATATTAGGTACAGCATTGGGGAATCACAGTTTGCAGGCATCAGAAAAAATCCACTCATTGTTGCATCAATCTGAATAGGCAAAATGCATAACCATTAAATAAGGAATTTTAAAAATGCATATTAATTTTAGCTAAAATATTAAACATGTTGCAATAACTACTCACTCAGGTTCTGAAGGCAGATAGTAATGTTATCGCTCATCCTAGTGTTTTCCTTCCAACTGTGCAATAAAGGAGGGGGGAAACAAGTTTTAGTATTTTTAGTTCAAGTAAACTACTTATTGCTCATTCAGAGTGAAGATGAGAAAAACCAGGACAGAAAAATACCGTATTTATTTATTGAGTATCTATATTTCCTCCCTTCATTGTAATTCCTCCCTACATCCGGCCACAGGTTTTGTTTTTCCATTAGTAGTTCCTAAAAGTTTTTTCCATTTCTCTTAAAACCCTTAATATACTGATAGACATAATAAAAAGTTTTAGAATAAAAGTAAAATGCATAAAAGTAAATACATTATCTTTTTGATGGTACAAAATTATCCAGAAGAAAATAGTCCTTGCTGTTAGCAATTTTGTCTCTGTGAATTAGTAGGTATGAGTTCTGCTTCCAGCCTTCATCCAGGTAAGTAAGATGATAACAGACAAGAGAAGAAAACAAAAAAAAAAGAAAGAAAGAGAGAAAGGGAAGGAGGGGTAGGGGAGGGGATGAGAAGGGAGCTAACTTTATTGTGCCAACTGAACAAGCAAAGCAGTTAGATATAAAGTACGTCACAAAGGCTGTTACATCAGAATCATTAGATCACAAAGACTGTTGCTGTCTAGAGCAATACAGTTTTCATATGCCAATAAGTTAATATAAGCTACTGTCTCACTCCTGTATGGTTCCAGTTCAAACTCTTTATCACCCAGACATGAATCTTAAGTGGAAATCAGAGATTTCCAAAATGATAAAATGAATCGCTTAGCACCTCACATATATCCTATTGTATGATGGAACCAGAATATAATCCAGAACACAGATAAATTCAGAAAACATGCCTAGCATTAAATTCAAATTACTTTGCTTAAAATTTTTGACTCAAATGTAATAAGTCTAACAGTAAGTCTTTAAAAAACAAATAAAAGTTTGATATGATCAGCTGCGAGGAGGTGCTGAAAAGTTTTTGGCCTGATCTATTTCCCAAAATCTGAGCTTAATTTTGCTACTGCACCTTGAAAGAGCATTCTTTTGTATTGTAAACTGCCAATGTGAAAGATTGTAGCTCTAATTTCTGAATTGTTTCAGATCACTGATTGAACCATGTTAACAGAAAGTGTGGAATTCTCAAGTGTTGGATTCTGGGCCATCATGAAGTTCCTATTCCTGCAGAAGAAAATTCCAATGGAAATCCATAAGTGTATGAAGCAAACACTGAGTGACAAGTGCCCATCATATTCAACTGTGAAGAAATGGTGTGCCAAATTTCAGCATGGAGATTTTAAGAATGAAGAAGAAAGTCTGGGAGGCCTTCAACAGTGCCAGCTTCTGAAATTGTTGAGTGTGTTCATGACTGGATTTTGGCAGAATGGTGAATCCCCAGATCCAGGCCACTGCCAGGGCCTGTAGATCCTTTCTTTACAATATTGCTAAAATCCATTCATTTCTCTTGTCCTCTACTGCCAAGACTTTGGTCCATGTTCTGGTTGTCTC
>NW_024820900.1:0-1843 GCF_019175285.1 Sceloporus undulatus | reverse complement strand
GAGACACAAACAAGACCAGTAACCACTAGAATGACAGAAGACAAAAGGTTTAGCAGAAAGACAACAACTTCTAGTGCAGACAGTGATGAGGAAAGAGGCAGAACGACAGAATTCATGCCCAGGCGTAGTCACAGAGTTAGGAAGTCACCAGATAGGTTTGTTGTGATGCAGGCAAGAACTTGTACAGTGGAAGAAGAGCCTGAGAGCTTTGAAGAGTTAGAAACCTTTTCTAGGGAAGAACAGGAAAGATGGTGTGATGCAATGGAAAGTGAATTTAGTTGCTTGGTGAACAAAAATGTGTTTGAGATTGTGGATAGACCTAAGGATAGGCAAGTGATAGGTTGCAAATGGGTGTATAAGAGAAAGGAAATGCCTGATGGAAGCATTAAGTACAAAGCTAGATTAGTAGCTAAGGGTTTTGCACAACAGCAATATGAGAATTTTGACAAGACTTATTCTCCAACAGCAAAGCCAGAAAGTTTGAGAATGGTGTTAGCTGTAGCAGCAAGAAGGAATTTAATTGTTGAGCATTTTGATTTTGAAACAGCTTATCTAAATGCAAATTTAGATGAAGAAATTTTTATGGAACAGCCACAAGGGTTTGAGGAGAATGAAAGTCAGAAAGTTTATAGATTGAAGAAGGCATTGTATGGTTTAAAACAAAGTGCCAGAGCTTGGAATTTGTGCATCAATGATGAGTTGGTTAAGTTAGGATACAAGAGAAGCGTGGCAGATGCTTGTGTATATACAAAAGGAGACATAGTGCTAGTAATTTATGTGGATGACTTGTGCGTGGCAGCAAAGTCTGAACAGGAAATAGAATCAGTCAAGAGAGAGTTGTCAGAAAAGTTTGTTTTGAAGGATTTAGGTTTGTTGAAGTCTTATTTAGGCATTAATGTTGAGTGGACACAAGAAGGACATTGTTTGTTAAGTCAGAGGAAGAAGATTGAGAACTTGATTGAAAAGTGTGGTCTACAGAGTGCTAAAATAGTTAAAGCTCCAATGACAACTGGTTTCGTTTCTGAACCAACAATCAGAGATTTTGAGGACAAGACATTTTTCAGGAGCATCATAGGATCACTACAATTCATTTCTTGCCACACTAGACCAGACATTGCGTTTGCCGTTAACACTTTGTCCAGAAGACTTTGTGATCCTCGGGTTGAGGATTGGACAGCTGTGAAACACTTGCTGAGATACTTAAAAGGGACATTAGACAAGAAGTTAGACATAAGAAGCAGTAATGCAGATTTAGATTGTTTTGTAGACAGTTCATTTGCATCAGAATTAGGAGACAAGAAGTCAGTAACAGGAATGATCATCAAATATAGTGAAAGTCTAATAGTTTGGAGAAGTAGAAAACAAACAAACGTAGCGCTAAGTACTTCTGAAGCAGAATGTGCAGCTTTGAACGAAATAGTGAACGAGGTACAGTGGATTGAACAATTGTTAAATGACCTAAACGAAAATTTCAGAGTTCCAGTAAAAATTCAGGAAGATTCACAATCATGTATAGCGATGGCTGAAACAGAAAGTTTGAAGAACAGAACCAAATATGTGGGTGTAAGGTACCAAAATGTAAGAGACATGGTTCAAAAAGGAGAAATAGAGTTGAAATACATAGAGACACAAAATAACATAGTAGATTTGTTTACAAAAGCACTAACAGTGGAAAAACATGAAAGGTTGACAGAAATGGTTGGAATGACATTGTAAGCCACATACAATATTTTATTTCGGAGGGGATTGTCAAGGAAAAAGCAACATGGGATATACAGTAAGTGAAATAAAACATGTATGTGAGAGTCAGGATGACTCAGCAGAAGCCAATTGAGAACCACAC
>NW_024820899.1:0-1843 GCF_019175285.1 Sceloporus undulatus | reverse complement strand
TGATATCTAGAATTGTATTTATTTCCTTTACTATAGTTTCCCAGAATTTTTTAGTTACTACTTCGCATGACCACCAGCAATGAATATAATAAGATCCTGGGGCTGACCCACATTTCCAACAGAGGTTATTTGTTTCTTTATCTTTGTATATTTTGGCCAGTCTTGTCGGTGTAATATACCATCTCAGATATATTTTAAGTCCATTTTCTTTTCTTTTGTGCTGCTGTGAATTTTAAATTTAGCTCCCATGCTTTCTTTCTCCCACTGACCCATATTAATTGGATGCCCTATATCTCTAGCTCATCTAATCACGACATCTTTAACAACCTCTTGCTCTGTATCCCAAGTTAATAGTATTTTGTATATTTTCCCATCAACCCTTTTTACCCTCTTTATTATTTAATGTTTCTTCTAATTCAGATTCTTTATCTGTTGTTCCCCATTCCTGAAAATCTATGCCTGCTCTTTCTCGGATTTGCCAGTACTCAAACCAATTTAAATTAAGATTCTCTCTTATTAATTCTTTGTGTGTTTTAAGTTCCAGTTTGTTATTGCTAACTCTGAATAAATTTTCATATTTGATCCAATTACCTTCTCTATAGATCTCTTTTCTAAAAAGGGCTTCTGAGGGTGAGGCCCATCGAGGAACACTAACAATAATCCTATCTTTATATTTTTTCCAGATGATAAGGAAGGAGATTCTAATGCAGTGGTCCTTAACAGCGCAGTTATCTTTTCCTTCATCATATAACAAGAACGCATGCAAACCGAATATAAGCCCCTCTCCTTCTAGTTCTAATAGGTTTTTATCCTCTAATAACATCCAATCCCTAATCCAATACAGGCAATTTGCTTCATAATATTATTTAATATTGGGAACTGCTAATCCCCCCTTTCTTTTGCATCCTGCATAATCTTCATCTTGACTCTCGGCTTTCTACCTTCCCATATACATGCCATAATTCCTTTTTGCCATGTTAATAGGTTTTTCTTGGGGATTCTAATAGGTAATGTTTGAAATAGAAAAAGGCTTTTCGGCAAAACATTCATTTTACATGCCGCGATTCTACCCAGTAATGAAAGATGAAGTTTTTGCCAATGTGTAAAGTCTCCTTTTATCATTTTCCATAATTCACATAATTATTTTCAAATAGCTCATTTGTTTTATTTGACATTACTACACCTAAATATTTTACATGCTTTTTGATTTCTATACCTGAGTGCTTTTGTGAACGGATTCTTTCCTCTGGGTTCATATTTTTGGTAATGATCGCTGATTTTTTATAATTCACTTTACAGGCACTAATTTTACCAAAATCCTCTAATATCTTATATCCCACCTCCTCGTCGTACTCTCCAGCGCCATTTCCACAACCTTCATCCTGTTAACTCTGACCATCTCAGTAAGACTTTGAATTCATCTCTCTCTTCTCTTGATCTTGGGGACTCTGCTGATTCAGCAATGTCTTTATTTAATTCCACTCTTTCTTCAACTCTCGACAGCTTTGCTCCTGTATCTGTACGCATGCCTTCCCCTATGACTAGGCCTCAGCCCTGGCTCACTCCCACTATCAGGTACCTCTGGTCCTGCTCTAGAGCAGCCGAACGTCGTTGGAAAAAGTCTAGGGAACCGGCCGATTTCATTCATTATAAATTCATCCTTTTATCTTTTGCACGCGCTCTGTCTCTGGCAAAACAGAACTATTTTAAATCGCTGATCTCCACTAATGAGAGAGATCTGCAGCATTTGTTCTTCTGCTTCAATCCACTACTCAAACCTTCCTCTCCCCCTGTCTTCTCATCTTTTTCCCCCACTGACTTCGCCAACTACTTCATCACAAAA
>NW_024820898.1:0-1843 GCF_019175285.1 Sceloporus undulatus | reverse complement strand
AGCAATCTTAAATAAAAAAGATATGGATAAATGGGATGAAGAATGGTCAGGAGTGACAAACAATCTGTTAAAATCAACAAATGTTTAAAAAAACATTTATGAAAAAACTAAGTCAAGATTTTTTATTTGTAATTATAAGTTAAAAATATATAGTCTCTTGTCGAAAGTCTTCAGTTGTAAACCTAAAATATAACAGATTTATAGCTTGTTGATATAGGTTGATATGTTTTTATATATCCCGTTGTATAAATGTCTTGTTG
The DNA here is from genome assembly GCF_019175285.1 of Sceloporus undulatus. Lineage (NCBI taxonomy): Eukaryota > Metazoa > Chordata > Lepidosauria > Squamata > Phrynosomatidae > Sceloporus > Sceloporus undulatus. The sequence continues at coordinate 1,583 of NW_024820898.1, read as the reverse complement.
TAAAAAAAAAAAGATTACTGTGAAACTTCCTTCTGTGGGAGGTCCAGTTGGCCCCGTCCCTGATCGCTTTCCACTGACAAGTGACAATGTTTTTATTTAGGCAGGGTTTTGAATTTTGAATTTTAATTATGGTGCTGTAGTGTGTGTGTGAAGTGATGTGCTATATTTTTAAATTTTTATTGTAATTGTACTGTATTTTAATTGTTTTGTTTTTAGCTGTCTCAATCATGTTTTTACTTTATTGTAAGACCACTTGAACAATGGTATATAAATCAAATAGATAAATAGCAGACTACATAACACTTGTTTATAGACTACAAATCTTTCTGAGCCAGCAGTTCCCTTTTTATTTCATTCTCTTGTGTACATTTAATATTGAATTATATAGATTTTTGTGTTCATCACCCACGTGTCTATTGCTTGGTAAGTCTCAAGGAAAAATAGTGAATGAATAGTCACTAACCCCAGAACTATCCTCTATCACCACATTTCTAATGAGCTGATTCTCTTCCTGTTAGCTTTCCTCAAGGTCCAGCTTTCACAATCATACTTAGAAACACTATGGCATGGCCAGTTCTAACTTTCCTGCAGTTACTTTATTTAGAAATAATATTGAAGCTTTGAAACAAAAAGTGTTTTAGCACCTATACAGTACTCACATTCATCTAGTCCCAACTGATACGCCAGATTCTGGAGACCTCGCACTTTCTCCATTAGATTAGCTGTCGTGAGACTGCCCAGCTCTAAAATGAAGAGGATGGGTGAAGAGTATTTGTCATTCAATACTTGGCAATCATCCTTCATATTGTATCAGTATTACCATTACTACTCTATGATCTGTAATTTCTTGTAACGTTTAATTTTTTACATTATCACTCATCTGCATCATTTAAGATTTCTGCTTTATATTAGTCCAGTTAAATGAATGTATTTATACATCCTATGGAAGATTCATCATTGGACTTGGAGTCTCTCCTTCCTCTTGAAGCCCCCCACCTGAAAAATATTCTCTAAGAAGCTGAGGAATGCTCCAAACCTAGTTTTTGGGAAACTGCAAGTCCTGCAAAGGCAAGAAGAAATGAAGTTCTATTGTGCTGCTATGTTGGATATACGTACACTTATAAAGGAAAGAATCTGCCATCACCCCAAATACATATGGATGCAAATTGCAAAAGGGGACAGTTAAGTCAACAGAACTTAGCCAAAAATGAGATAAGATAAAGAAAGGAAGAGATTAGGTATGAGACTAACACTAACAAAAACACTCCTAATCTCTTTCACACACATTCCCTTTCAGCATGAAAACCACAACAGAACCATAGCAGGTATAGCAATCAAATTTTGTATATGTTGGCCCACGCTTGTCTTTTTGGGCTAAAAATGGCATGAACAGAAAATCTATTTAAAATTCTCAAAAGAAAAGATGATGAAATGTGTAGAAGCATACACATGCCATTAGAAAGGTCTAATGCAGGGGTCGGCAACCTGTGACCCATGGGCCGCACGCGGCCCGCTGAGCTGTTGGGACCAGCCCCTGCTCGGTCCTGCTGCCGATAGCCACCGCCAAAGGCCCCACAGGGCCT
>NW_024820897.1:0-1843 GCF_019175285.1 Sceloporus undulatus | reverse complement strand
AGCCTTTGTTTAAATACCTTCAAAGACCTTAAAAACCCTTCAAAGAAATTAATAATAATAACAACCATAATGAGACACCACCATGCTCTGAGGGAATATATTCCACTGTTGAATAGCTCTTACTGTCCTCCTAATGTTTAGGTGGAACCTCTTTTCCTGTGCCTTGCTTCCATTGTTCTGTCCTTTTTCAATTTTGGTGACCAGAACTGGACACAATATTCCAGGTGGGCTCTGACCAAAGCAGAATAGAGGGGCGCTATTGCTTCCCTTGTTCTAGACACTATACTTCTATTGATGCAGCCAAAAATTGCATTGGCCTTTTTAGCTGCCGCATCACACTGTTGACTCAGGTTCAACTTGTGGTCTACTTCGACGCCAAAATCCATTTCACACGTAGTTTCATTCAGCCAGGTGTCACCCATCCTATATCTGTCCATTTCATTTTTCCGCCCTCAGTGCAGTACCTTACATTTCTGTGTTGAAATTAATTTTTTAGCATTGGCCCAGGTTTCTAATGTATTAAGGTCATTCTGAAGTTTGATCCAGTCCTCAGGGGTATTAGCTACTCCTCCTAATTTGATGTCATCTGCAAATTTGATAAGTATACCCTCAATTCTGTCATCCAAGTCATTGATAAAGATGTTGAACAGCACTGGGTCCAGGACAGAACCTTATGGGACCCCACTGGTCACTTCTCTCCAAGATGAAATGGAGCCATTATTGAGCACCCTTTGGTTTCAGCCAGTCAACCAATTACAGATCCATGTAACTGAGTGTTCAAAAAGGTTTAAATTTCTAAAGTTTCCTGTGTGAGAAAATGGTCTGAAACCAAATTGAATGCAATGGGTCCTTGGTGCAAATATCTCAGACAAATTTCATTGGCACATAGAATCTTGGGTCCTTCTTATCTCCGAATTTCGATTGTGTTCAAAAGCCAGTTTACTCTACCATCTGAAGGTGACACTCTCAGATGCAGCTCAGCAATAACATAGCAGAGTGCGGAAGTAAATAGTCAGATATATAGATATTGGCAATGCACTGACCACTTTTCACACTTAAAAATATGTCACAAAAACAGTTGATTTCATCGCAATCATTGGAGGTTCTTTATCCTGAGTTGCAAAATAATAGAAATATTTGCAAGCTCTCATCACAGACTTCCATCATCTTCACCATCCATTGTACACACAACTCCAATCCAATCCACACAAATCCGCATGTGAGCTGCATACTGTATTGGTTGTGAGTCATCTCCTGGTGCCAAGCAGCATGAAGTGACCTCTGCAGTTAGTTTCCATCATGACTTGGGCTCTCACTCAGCACTCTATGGCAGTCTCACAGGATATGATGCCACCTGTCAATCAAAGTATTTTTGCACATGTTTAATGGAATATTTTTTTTCTAGAGTCCTTTGTATGAATATCTCCTTCCAGTGATTCCCTTAAGGTAGGCCCCCTCCAATCTCTTCCTTGTTCACTCCTATAAGTAAATATACAATCGTTCCATGGATTTAGGGCCATAAGTAGCAGGGTCATGCTTTGGTTACTCACAGAAATTTCTTAATTTAATCTCTAATAAGGAGGGATTAATGAGGGCTAAATCATGGGGTAACACCCTCCTCTCATAACTCTGATTTTCAGTCTCATCTGTCATTGTCTTTCTTTACAGAAGAACACTTGAGTCATGAGAGAGTCCACAGAGGAAAGAAGTCACATAAATGCCAGCATTGTGGGAAATGTTTTTCTCGGAAGTCACACCTAGTGAGACATCAGAGAGTCCACACAGGAGAGAAGCCTTACAAATGCCAGCGTTGTGGGAAATGTTTTTCTTTGAAGTCACACCT
>NW_024820896.1:0-1844 GCF_019175285.1 Sceloporus undulatus | reverse complement strand
AGTCAGGGGCTTTCCCATTTGCATTTGCTGAGTCCTTATTTTGCTATTCCTCAGGACTGGTAGCCAAATTTTGTTCACTTTAAGGGTTTCTTCTTTCCAGTTGAAATTGTCCAGGGGTTTGTGGATTTCAATGGCTTCCCTGTGCATCCTGACATGGTAGTGGTTGGCATGGTCCAGAATTTCTGTGTTTTCAAACAGTATTTTATACCCAGGACGGTTTGTGGCATGTTCTGCTACTGCTGATTTTTCTGGCTGGCCCAGTCTGCAGTGTCTCTCGTGTTCCTTGATTCTTGTTTGCACACTGCGTTTGGTGGTCTCTATGTAGACTTGTCCGCAGCTGCATGGTATGCGGTAAACTCCTGCGGCTGTGAGAGGGTCTCTCTGGTCCTTGGCTGAGTGAAGCATTTGCTGAATTTTCTTCGTCGGTTTATAAACCATTTGCAGGTTGTGCTTCCTCACTTTGCCTATTCTGTCTGTGACTCCTTTGATGCATGGTAAAAATACCTTCCCTTTGGGTGGCTGCTTGTCTTCACTTCTTTGGGTATTCCTGGGCCTGGCAGCCCTTCTGATGTCTGAGCTGGAATAACCATTGGCCTGTAGAGCCCGGTCCAGATGCTTCAGTTCATCTTCCAAGAAGTGGGGTTCGCAGATGTGTTTTGCTCAGTCTACCAGTGTTTTGATCGTGCTTCTTTTTTGTCCTGGGTGATGGTTGGAGTTCTTGAGCAGGTATTGGTTTGTATGTGTGGGTTTTTGGTATATTGTGTGACCCAAACGTAGGTTCGGTTTGCGTATGACTAGAACATCCAAAAATGGCAGTGTTCCTTCATTTTCTTTTTCCATAGTGAATTGGATGTTGGGGTGGATGTTGTTCAGATGGTTCAGGAATACAGCCAGGTCTTCTTCACCATGGCTCCATATGGTGAACGTGTCATCCATGTATCGGAACCAAGTTGTGGACTTTTTCAGTGCTGTTTCCAGGGCTTGCTTTTGAAAGTGTACCATGTAAAAGTTTGCTATCACCGGGCTTAGAGACACTTACCAAGACACTTGATGCACCTGTTTTTGCAAGTTTGCAGTGCCACTGAACAGCTGTGAGCAGACCATTCAGGGCATTCTCAGTGGAATACACACTTAGGGACAGGGTGGGAATGTGCTCTTGACACTGCCCATCCTGTGGTGCTATTCTCTTATTTGGTACTGAAGAGACCCATGCTTAAGAGTTCTGATGAGCTATCCCATATTGGCCATGAGATATATGGGCAGGTCCATTCCAGTCTCATTTTTAATAGGTCATTCAAAAATATTTGAACAACTAGAACTGAGTGTTCTAGTAATATACTGCACTGACATTATCATTTATCACTATATTTAATATTCTGTTTTCTGTCATTTTCACAATACTGGGATTCAAGGTAGTTTATAAGAATGAAAACAGTTACAGATTAACATACATTTAAAAAACTCAATAAAAGTATAAAAGCTATTATTAAAAAATAATTAAACAATCTGTACAACCATTCAAATCCATTAGAAGGCAGAAGATAACCACAACTCCTTGGCTGATGTTGCACCTCATCTCTATCCTAACGGAAGCATTGGGAACTCAGCCTATTTATTAAAGTTCTGACAACTGCTTCAATTCGTTATCATCGAAAAGAAGACAAATCTGACATATCTCAGAGAGTTTATGAGAGGAAGATGAAGGATGTTCAAATCCTTTGCCGATCAAAATATATATAACAATAAATAATATGGATTAATTGTGTGTCCCAGCAATAATAGTGCTGTCATTCATGCCATTAGGATATTTTAAATCATACACTGAGTGAATGGACATCTCAGGT
>NW_024820895.1:0-1844 GCF_019175285.1 Sceloporus undulatus | reverse complement strand
TCTAATGGGGCTTGAGCATATATGCTTTTTGCCTTATGTGTGTGGGGGGTGGTGGTGGTTGAGAACAGATCCCCTGCGTAAGGCAAGGGCAGACTATATTATTATGTTGTAATCCACCCTGATTCCCTAGGGGAAAGGTGGAATATAAATTATTATTAATATTGGTTGAGAAAGATTCCTATCTGAAACCCTGGAGGACAACATGGCAGCATAAGATAATAATGAATTAGAGGGTCCTTTGGAATAACAGATACCTATTCTTGTATGGCTGATTAATTAGGCTGAACTGCAAACCATTAAAAGGGGGAATCACATTTGACGCAATTTTGCAAAGATTTGTAACAATTCTTTTTAAATGATTTCTAGCCAAATTTTGTTCACATTTCATTCTTGTTTGTCCCCAATCTTCCAAAATACATTTTAGTGACGTAGATACTCAGGTGCCTGCAAATCCTACCCAAAGGAGCAGCTCATGCTCCTATGTTCTTGTGGTGCTTTGCTTTGACCTTCCCGCCAGCTGTCCCTCATTTCTCGCTGTGTACAAGGAACTTTGTATTTTTTGCACGTATTCTGGTTTTTGAGATAATAGGACATCTCAAACAGAGCCAAAAAAACTTTTGTGTTGCATATACTCTTCAAATGCTCAAGCACATGAAGAAGTTCTAGAAGACCTTAAGTTGATGCCACAGCAGAAGTTCAGAAAGTTGTCAAGATTGCTTTAACAGCGCTTCTGACTGGCTCCAGAAAATCTCATGTAATCAAGACAACAGTTTTATAGATATATAAGGAAGTAAATTGATATAAGTATTCTCAGGTGTGATCTACAATTTATCATTGTTATTTCCCTCACAGGTTTCAAGCCTCACTGTTGACCCTTCTGAACCTCTGGGCCTTTGGGAAGTTTATCCTCTGCCGTATGTGCACACCCTGATAACCCTTTGCTGCTATCTGTTGGGGAAAAATAGTGTCCTTTTTTGTTATTTAAGCAAATGCTGGAATAATTTCTGCCTATAAAGCATTTTCTCCTGGATAATGTGTTTGGGGTTTATGTGTTTTGACTGAAACTGTGACATTTTGGTTCTGCGGGATTTATAGTTCTATGGTTTATAGTGCTAGGTTGCATTTTGTGGTTCTTGCCTCTTCAAATGTCTTTGAGCAGAAAACATAATAGACCTATAAATAAATAATACCAGACTGCCATGCTGTTTGCACAGACACAGTGGTTTAAAAACGGCAACAAAGTGTCTTTGTAACACACTTCATTGTGTTATTTTGTCTTCCCAAGGGGGGCTCCAAATCATCTGCTCAAACTATGGCCCTGTACAGACAGTGCAAAATAAAGCTGCTTTGGGACACTTTGGAGGTATGCTGTTTAAATGACGCATGCGTCATTTAAACAGCATACCTCCAAAGTGACCCGAAGCAGCTTTATTTTTCCCTGTCTGTACGGGGCTTATGTTTAAATTATGGTTTCCTGTAGGTTTCCCCAGGCTATGTGGCTGCAATCTGGAAGAATCCATTCCTGATGTTTCGCCTGCATCTGCAGCTGACATCTTCAGAGGGCTGCGGCATGGAAGTACATGGGCTATATATATCCTTGTGTGACACTTGGACAGGGTTAAAGCCCCACAACAAACTCCAGCTCCTAGAATCCCATAGCACTTGAGCCAGACAAAGAGTTAAAAGCGGGGCCAAACTGGGTTATGTCTCCAGTGTGGATGCACCCTCAGAGTCCACAAACCCAGGATGGAGTCCAGGGGTAGTGGAGGTTGTGTGTGTGTGTGTGTGTGTGTGTGGGGGTATTGCTTAGGGCTCCAAGACCCACACACAAAGAGAAGCCCCCC
>NW_024820894.1:0-1844 GCF_019175285.1 Sceloporus undulatus | reverse complement strand
CCCAATCACTGGGAATCCGGGTAGCTTACAACAGAGGGGATAATAGACGGTTCCCTGCCCTCAAGCTTACAATCTAAAAAGACATGACACAAAAGGAGAAGGGAATGGTGAGGATGGAGGGGATCAGGTCCAGCATTCTTCTCTCCCTCTGAGGCCTGGACCAAGGCAGATGGACCGGAGGGAGGGTTCTTCTTCTTCAGGCTAGCCCTGGTGGAACTGGGCCAGCCTATTCTCTCCTTCACAGGCCGGAAGATGACAGTTAAGGAGGGAGGAGCCTCTTTCTTCAGGCTAGCCAAGATGGAGCTGGGCCAGCCTATTCTCTATTTAAGACATGTTGTTCTAGGGGAATATGTTATAACTTTGAAAATGTTTATTGTGTATCTTGAATACTTAATTCGACTATAGAAAGGAAGCTCTGGGCTATATTCACAAACATGAACTTTGGTACTTAATAGTACAGCCCGTGTCATATGTGGGCACGCTATCTGCGGCTTTCAGCATATGCTGAAAGCTGCATGGGGCGCAAGGGGTGGTGCGTTCCATTCGAATGAATGGGGCACATGCCCAAGGTGTGTGCCACCGCGCCACCGCATGCACGAGCCCCATTCACTTGAATGGGGCTTCAGCATGCATAGTATTTGGCTTACATGGGGGGTCAGGAATGGATCCCGTGTAAGCCAACGGCGGACTGTATTTTCATCTTTTCAGGCTCTGATCCAAATCCAGGAGCAAACTCAAGCTGTTAAATTGAGATTTCAAGGGGAGTGTAACCTTATTCAGCATAGGCTGAATCCCTATTTATGGATATGTTTTTTGATTTCAGTTGCCAGAAGCCTCAGCTATCTTGGACAAAGGTTTGGGATTCTGGGAAACAAAGTCCAAAACACTTGGAAGGGCAGAATTTGCTGATTCCCTGAAGCCACTCAAGCAGCTCTTTATATCCCCTTTATGCAAGGGAGCAAGTGATGTTCACCCATTGCTGTCTCAGTCGTAGAGAAGGCTGCTTCTGCAAGTATCTAGATAGCTCAACTGAGGAGGAGGAAGCAGGCAGGCAGCAACTCTTGGAGAATGAAGGCAACAGGAGTGGATGATGGAAAAGCTCTCTTCTCTGCAGAAGTATTGGTGGTGCTTGGTGCTTTCTCCGGAGTGTGCTTTTTGGCATGCTTTGAAACAAAATGCTATGGCTTGTAGAATGTTTCTGCTGCTTCAAAGGCTTGTGGCAGGTGTGTGGATTTTAACACAAACACCCCCCCCCCCCACAACTCTCCTAGGTCCTGCTTAAAAGAGCAGGGCATCCTGCATCAGGATCAGCTGGGTCCAGGCAGTACAGTCCTGTTTCTTTTCCCACTAGAAGTGTCAGTTTGCTCGCCTAGTGCCAGAGTATTCCTGTTATCAGCCACAGTTCAGTGAATTGCCAGTGTTAATCACACACTTGCCGGTGTCAATACATTTTGCGTTTAATTTGCCTGACATCTGTCTTTCATCTTCATGCATGTGTACTACACTGGCTGACACACACAAATACACAAACACAAAAATATGTAAATATGTAAGCATATATGAATAAATATGGATTTGTCTCTATATTGGGAGTTTTAAAAAAAACCTTTTTGGTGCCAAGGCCTTTGGCCTCTGCAAGTCTACTCGGCCCTTTCTCATAGACTCCCTCCACCTTTATCTAGCAAGTCTAGTAATTGCAAAAACTTTCAAGTAGCAATGAGCATAAACCATATTTTGAAATGTCTGCAACAACTGCAGGGTGATATGTTTGATTTCTATTGGCGATAAAGACACAAGTACTGTGGGGTACAATTTGAGTTTTCCCTTTAAAGGGAAACAAAAAT
>NW_024820893.1:0-1844 GCF_019175285.1 Sceloporus undulatus | reverse complement strand
TCCCACCTATAGAAGATTTCACTTTTTTGCAATAACACAGTTAGGAATTTGTATTCCTGCCTCTTTTTAATTATCTGCAATGGCAAATACTTATAAATTTCTATAATTCTATCTCCCACAATAAGTTTCTTCTCATAATTTCTTTGTAGGACTATTTCTCTCATTCGGGAACTAGTAAAACACACTGTTATGTCTCTATCTAGTTTTCTTTCTTTCGCAATTTTAGAATTCACCCTGAAGATCTTATCAATCTGAGCCTCCAACAAATCCTCATCTATCTCTATATAATTTGCCAAAATCGGTATCACTCTGTCATAAAGTTTCTCCTCCTGTTCCTCCTTTAACCCTCTTATCTTAATTGCACGTTCTCTATATCTTACCTCCTGTAGGAGGCTGCTTTGTTGTTCTCTCACTTGGGCCCTTTCTAAATCTTCCGTTTTTCTCTCTAAATTTTCTGTCCTTTCTAACACCTCCTACACCTCCACTTTAATTCCTGATATCTCTTTCGTTAAGTTGTCAATTTTTCCCCCAATTCCTTCTATCTCTTTCTGCAAATCTTCCCTTATCTCATTTCTAGTATCTTTCAGTTCATCTCTGATCTCTTTTTTAAAAGATTTTTTAAATTCCCTTAGCTCCTGCAAAATTATGGAGTTGATATCCTCCTTGGCTACTGATCCTCTTCTCGTTGCCATACTCCTAGTTTGCATTCACTTATTTTAGTAATTTCCAAATAAACTTTTAATTTTCCCTCTTTCACTTTCAATAAGCCCTTAAACACAAAAGATTAATATTGTTTATCTCAGAGTTAAACCTTTAAATTCCAGTAAACAGAATAAGTCCTCAATGTTTTATCACTTTAAATTTCTTCCTCAGTCTATAACATCTCACTCTGTAGATTCTTCAGGCTATTCTGTCAATCCCTTTCTGCCTTCTCTTCTTACTTTCGCTTTCCTTCAAATTGCTTTTTTTTTTCTTTCCAAAGCTCTTTCATATAATTTGGTCTCTTGTCAGCTGAACCCGACAGCTGTGTGACGTTGTTTTGAAATTCTCTTTGCAGCTTAAACCCCAGCTGATTTCAATTGTTTATTCACAAGGCTATTAGCCCCAGCTGCTCTTATAATATTATTTTATTCTATTGTCTTATTTTTCAAAAGTCTCAATTCCAAAAACCTTAATGGTACAGTTCCAAAGTCTTTAGTAATACAGTCTCCAAGTTCGTTCCAAGGCTTAGTTTCCAGTCTTCACTATATCAGGTCCTGGTGCCTGCGAGCCTCAACAGGAAAAAGTTTTCCACGACAGCGTAAGGATAACAAAATAGTAATCCTTAGTCCAATGCAATTAATTATTTCTTATCTTTATTGCTTATCCTCTTAAGTGGTGGATTCAGCTTAAACAAACAAAATTCTTGGTTTATAAATCAGCTGTACAGTAATGACTCGTCCTTGTAGCTTAAGTTTTATCTTCTCTCCGCTTCCTCCAACACTCCAAACTATAAATTCTCCATTTCTCTCTCTCCTTTGGTGTCTAAAAGAAACACATAAACTCCTTTGGCTTTTTCTCTCTCTCGAGGTTATCCTTTATTCCACTCTTCTCTATATGGAGAGACTGCCAAGAAGCTAGTTTATATCCAAACAAAACTAATCATGAAAGCTTTCTCCTCCAAACACCAAACAAAAAGACTTGCCGCGTCGGCTGGTGCCTTTCGGCTACAATTGCTGTACCAGATGCCCTCCGACTCCCGTCACACCTTCTTCGGTTCCCCCTCTTGAAAGGTCTGCCTCCGTCAGGCGTGGCGCAGGGTCTCCAACGGGTCCTTGTATCCCAAACCTCCCCGGTTTGGGATA
>NW_024820892.1:0-1844 GCF_019175285.1 Sceloporus undulatus | reverse complement strand
TGGAATCACTTCTCATCTTGACCTCGGACTGTTTTTGACCACTCTTTGTCTCCCGCCCCTGGTAACTTCGGACTTTCGGACTGTTGACCTCGCTTCGAATTCTCCTCTGGCTCTGACGACTTCGGAAATGCCTGCTCCGTTCAAGAAGTGCGACGTTTGTGGGGGCAAGGTGCCCGTCCAGGACCTGCACTCCTCCTGCCTGCTGTGCCTCAGCCAGAGCCATGATACCAAGGCCTGCCTGCTCTGCAGGTCCCTCTCTTCTCAGGCCCGGAAAAACCGTGAGTCCCGGCTCACCTCGGCAATCACCCTGGGCAAGGTGCAAGAGGGAGGTTCACGCTCTTCATCCGTCCCGCCTTCCGCGCCCCCTGCCTCATCTTCTCGGGCCAGTGTGTCCAGCGTGACATCCGCGAGGGCCACCGTTTCCAGCGTGGTGTGTGTCCCGGCCGGGACAATTCCTTCCACCACCTCCGATGTGGCCTGTGGCTCGAAACCGCCCAGCGCCACCGACGAACCCTCCAAGCGCCCCCACAAGTCTTCGGGGACTGAGGGTACCGAGCCGGCCTCTAAATTGACAAAGAGACCGGAGGGCTCACACGCGAAGAAAGGTACCGAGGCGGAGGCCCAACTTGCTTCGCGCTCGTCCTCCAGGGCATCCGAGGCGGCCCAAGCCGAGAGAGCCGGCTGCATCAGGAGCGGTGGCTGTCCTCCTGGATCTTCCAAACAACCCATTCTTCCCATCGGAAGAGACCCCGAGGCCGGGAAAGAAGAGGCATCACGACAAGACGAGTCGTGACCTTGCCCCTAAGAAGGCTAAGCCGTCCAAGGATCAGCCCGGTACCGACCCACCGAAGGCTAAGGACAAGAGGCGTTCCCCTTCCAAGAAGGCCCACGCCTCCACTCCGGCAGCTCCCCGTGAGCCAGAGCCTGCGCCCGAGGTGCGGCTGACCCCGGTACCGGACACGCCACCACCTCAGCCCACCATGGACTTCGTCCACAGTACGGAAGACACCGCGCCTCCTCTCTCTCCGGAACAACGGTCGCCTCCCCATTCCAGGAACGACTACGAGGACCCGCCCCTTAGACAGCAGATACCGGACCTGTTCCTCGACACTCAGTCGGGCCGGTACTACATGTCGGTATCGGAGGACAGAGCAATCAAGGAGTTCACCAGACAACCCCCATCCAGCAGACCCTCAGCAGGGCACCTCGTCCAGATCGGTCCCGACCGTGTCCGTGTACGAGAGGCCGCCATCCCCGCCTCGCAGGCGCTCACGCTCCTCGACTGACCTCATCCCAGTCCGACCGAGATCCCAAGTCAGAGTGGCAGATGTCCTTTCTTCTGACTTGGATTCCGATGATGAGCCTTTGCCTCCTTCCGAGGCACCATCGGATGAGGATGTCCTCTCGGTGTCGGCCTCACCTCAGAGGATGCACAATCCTGAGCCTTCTTCCCCATCGGACGACGTCCGTTCCTTCAGTGAGCACGTCGTGAAGATGGCGAGGGCTCTTGACATCGAGCTCGCTTTCCCGGACGACGACGCTCAGGATCCGGTGGAAGGTCGGGTGCACGGACGGGTGCCTACTCCACCCTACCTCTCTCTGCTTCCCACGCTGCAGACCATCATTAAGAGGTTTTGGGACTCACTGGCCACCCTGTCTGCATCCTCCCGCAAGGTAGAGTCGCTCTACAGAGTCGCTCCGGCGAGTTGTCCCTGGTTGGCCGACCACCCCAGGCCGAACTCTGCGATCGTGGAGGGAGCCCAACACAGCTTCGTCCCGAAGCAGGCGACTTCCCCTGTCGACCGGGAGGCGAAGAAAGTTGATGGCCTGGCCAAGAAGGCCTA
>NW_024820891.1:0-1844 GCF_019175285.1 Sceloporus undulatus | reverse complement strand
ATTAAATACATTGATACCAGGTGATTATAATTTTGTACATGTATCTGTCTGCCATGAACCAACACAGAGAAAGTCTGAAGGTCAGTTTTCTTCCCTCCTGACCTTCTGTGGGCTCCACCAGCCCCAGAAGTGTCTCAGAATAAGAAAAAGTCAGAACTGGAAGCAGCAGAATTCCCCTCATTGTGGGTAGAGGGGGTTGCATCTTTTTTTTTTTTATGTAAAATTGGCTCTCTGGGATATTTTGCTGAAATTAGTGGTGGGTGTGGAGAGGCTGTGTAGAGTACACAAAAAGGCCCTTGAAGGTCACATTTGGCCCACAGACTGCATTTTGTTCCTGCAGCAGATGGGTTGAGACTTAAAATGAAGATAATTCAGCAAGACTGGTAACTTTCTAAAGAACAACCTTGCATGATTAGACTAAGGGCCTGTCTAGGCCCTCTGCATCCTGTATACCCAGACAAGGTCCAGTGGGAAACCAGCAACCAGCAAATTATAGTTCTCCCTCCATATTCTAGGGTTAGGGGAATAAGACCCCCGCGAATATGGAAAAATCGCAAATAATTTGGGAAACCCAAGGAAAGGATAGGGGAGGAGAAGGCAAGAGGTGCCTTGGCCCCTACAGAGCCTTCTCCTCCCCACCTTTCCCTGGGCATCCCAAGAAGAGGATGAGTTAGGAGAACAGTCTTGGGTGGGGGGGGGGGGGGCAAGGCACCTCCTACCTTCACCTCTCCAATCTCTCTCTGGGCTGCCCAAGGATAGATCAGGTAGGGAAAGGGAGGAGGAATGCCCACATTAATGGCCTTGACCTCGTGAATAATGGAAACTGTGAGGATCAAGGCCATGAATATGGAGGGCTGACTGTATTGCACTAGATTCCTTCTTCAGTTTCCCAGCAAGTGGTATTCAGAGGATATATGTGCTGCTTTACCACACTTTCAGTGCTGTCTTTCAGAAGAAACAAAGGCCAGATAGAGTAGTAATATTCAACTTTCTGAAAAAGACTTTAAAGATGAAGTATCTGTGTTCCTTTAAGGTGCTAGTGCTTCACAAGGAAAATGATTAAGTGTCTGTGGGTATGGGGAAAATCAGCGTAAATAGCTTTCATTTAAATTGGTTTCAATTACACTAATGAAAAAAGTGCCTAACAACCTGCGCCTAAGTATGTTCATTCAGTGATAAGTTCCATTAAGTTCACAAGCATTCACTTCTTAGGAAGTATGATCACAGACATAATCATCTATGCCACTTTTAAAAATTGTTATTTGTGTTTTGCTAATTCCCTGAAGGGAAATCTGCTACTGACACATTTTCCTTTATTGTTGTAAATTACACAGTGGCATCTGTTATGAGCAATGATTGACACATCACTTACGCAAAAATCCTTCAGTGTAGCATTGAAGGGCTACAATATGCCCTTGGTGACCATAAATGAAAGTGACTTCTTGTTCTTGCAGTGATTCTTAATGTGATTTGTTTGGTTTTACAGGGAGGAAGAATTTGATGAGTACTTTCAAGACTTGTTTCTCTGAAATGCGATGTACTACTCTGAAACTGTTTTCATGAATCATCAACATCTGTAAATAAAAATCAAGCTTTCACATTTCATAACACAGATTGCTCATTACATGTGATTTTGTTTGTGTAAATAGTATGAATTGTTTGGCATATGTTTTCTGTTTTGGTCCATGTGGACTTGTCCATTATTGAGATAATGTGTCCTAAGATTTATTTATTTTTAATGACGTATGGTTGGATCAGATACAAACATGTGCAGCTGGGCTGACAAAAGCAGATTTCTTCTCTACTCCAGTTTCCTCAAGATACACAGAGGTTGGAGGAACCCT
>NW_024820890.1:0-1844 GCF_019175285.1 Sceloporus undulatus | reverse complement strand
TATATGTGTGTGTGTGTGTGTGTGTGTGTAAGATAAAGTGTGTGTGTTAATTTATAAGATACCATTTATAACCCTTTATAACTTTGAAAATCAAGCTTCAGTTTTTGCTTATATTTTTCTCCTACAAAAACTTATAAGAGATGATACCCCACCGCTTACACCCAAATACAGTACAATCCATTTTACTACAGAAACTTCTCTTTCACACTGCACACTTACAGCATTTTAATACCACCTTCTCTGACATAGCTATATTTTATAGAAGGTTGGGATGCATATTTTTATCCAGCACCAGATTGTTCTAGCTGATAATTCTAGGTACCTCTCCCTAAACTTCAGGTCCTAGAATTTCTTTGGCTGTTGCCATGACAGTTAAAAGGGGATCATATCTCTATGGCTGTGTTGTGTGAAAAGGACCTCAGATTCTATCACATCATTGCTATATGTTTCTGATACATGAATTGACTGAGCCCCATTTCAGAAACAACTAAATTTCTGAGGTAACGTGAGAGAGCCAACACTCACTGGGAATTCAACAGAAAGAAAGGCAAGAGATATGATACTTGTCATGTGCAGCTTGTATATCACATGAAAAAGGAAAACACGCCCTTCAAAAACTGCAGAAAAGACACAGCTTGCTAGGATGAGAAAGCAAGAGATGGATCCCTTTACTATCCATCCTTTGTGTCTCAGTATTTTTATTTTCCGGGACTGAGGCCAAAACCCTTCAGCAAGTATATCACATCCTGTATACTAAAAGGACTCCAGTAACAGATGACACTGCATATCATCTGCACATTAACTAAGACATGATGGACGAAATTCCATGGAATTACACCAGGGACAGCCACGCTTGTTCTATTTCTGCCAAGCTTTCTTTCAGAACTGCAGTCCTTTGCTTGCAGTGATGTGACTAAAGTCAAACAAACAATAATCCCAGAGGACTTTGATCGTGTTTCCTGAGTTCTTGGATAATTTGCTTGTTCCCTCTGTTTAATATAAGTGAGCTAGTCATATTGCTCAGTGTTGATTTTTCCAAGTCAATGGGTGGGTCTTCTAGCCTCCTGACAGTGAAATGCCTTCCAAATGTTTATCACATCAAATAAAATATTTCCCAGCCTCTTCACACTGGAGGATTTCCATTTTTCCATTTAGACATTGAACTGTAACATGTATTCTCTTTGCCTCCCTCTCTCCCTCTGACTTAATCTTGTAGCTACGTTTTTCAAGATTTCTGATTTCTGAAGTGTATTTAAAATTTCAGATTGGTAGAGTTCAGATGGGGGGCATTAATGCAAAATGCAGGGATCTGTTCTTATCTTTTTCTTTTCTTCGCTTCTATGAAAGCTATAGCTTACAATTTACAAAACAGGTTCAACATCAGTCAAAGAAAGCCTGGAGGTTTTTTGTGGGTTTTTCAGAGGGTTTTTTGTGGGGGGTTTTGGAGAGTGATGCAGGCCTGTGACACCCCACACACCTGGAGGGTTGGTGTGTGGGATGTCACTGGCCTGCATCACACATATAAGTAGTTTATTTCCAAAAGGGAAACATGAAAGTGACCTTACCTCACTGAGCTCACTCTCTCTTTCATCGTTCTGTTCAACAGGTCTCTGGTTTATTGAACCCCACTCCCACCTTTATCCAGGGTTGCCATAAGTGAGGACCTCCAAACCGGGACAAATGTAGGACAAATGCAGGACAACATTTTCAAATGTAGGACACATTTTATAAAAATGGAGGACACGCAAAAAAATTGAGGCTTTTTTTGAAATGTTAATATAAATGCATGTTTCTTAGGCATGATCAAAATGGAGGACATTTTGACATTATTCCTAGACAGATCA
>NW_024820889.1:0-1844 GCF_019175285.1 Sceloporus undulatus | reverse complement strand
GCATGTACCACTGTTTCAAGGCTCCCCCAGTCCAGGTAGGGTCGCAGCTGGCGTATCAGCTGAAGCTGGTAGCAGGTGCCCTTAACTGTCGCATCCACCTGAGGAGTCAAGTGAAGCGACGAGTCAAGAAGCACCCCCAAGCTGCGAACTGTGTCCTTCACGGGGAGCGTGACCCCGTTCAGGACAGGTGGACAAACCTCCTTCCCGGGACCAAGGGAACCTATCACTAGTACTTCTGTTTTCTCTGGAATAGATGAAGAACAAAGAGGCTTTCTACCAAATTGATATATAAAAGAAAATTTAAGAATTGTAATAAATATATTAGAGTATTATGAGAAGCATAATGAGAAAAAATTGGGCCTATTCTTCCTAGATTTCAAAAAAGCTTTTGAGTCAGTTAATTGGGATTTGTTATTAGAAGTATTGAAAAAAATTAAAGTGGGAGAAAATTTTATTAATTGGATGGGAAAAATTTATAACAATCAAAAGGCTCAATTGAGAATCAGTGGGGAAAGAACAAAAACCACAGAGATTCAAAGAGGAACACGACAGGGACGCCCGCTTTCACAGTTATTATTTTTATTAGTTATGGAATTTCTTACAAAAGAAATTAGATCAAATACCAATCTGAAAGGAGCAAAAATTAAGAAATATGAATACAAAATTAGAGCTTTTGCGGACGATGTGATTGTAATAATGGAAGACCTCACGGAAAGTATAGAAACTCTCTTGGATATATTAGATTTATTTGGTAAAATTACAGGATGTAAAATTAATAAAGAGAAATCAATTATTCTGACTAAAAATATAAAGAACGATGAAGAGAAAGAACCAGAGAAGAAATCCGGAATAAAGGTAGAGAAAAAAACCAAATATTTAGGAATCCAAATTACTAAGAGATCTATAGAATTATTCGAGAATAATTAAAGAAACTTTGGTTCAATATAAGAGAGGATCTGATTAATTGGAATAAACAATTTGTCGATAATGGGGAGAATATCAGTCATGAAAATGAATGTTTTACCAAGAATGTTATATTTATTTCAAACGATCCCAATCATTAATTCAGATAAACCATTTAAAGATTGGAATAATGACATTGCTCAATTTATATGGAGAGGAAGAAAGCAAGAATTAAATTAAAAACCCTTCAAGATGCCAGGGAAAGGGGTGGCCTAGATCTTCCTAATTTAAAAACATATTTTGAGGCATGTGCTTTAGCATGGACCAAGGAATGGGTAACCCTGGAGGATGAGAAATTGCTAGAATTGGAAGGGGATGGTTTAAGCTTTGGATGGCATGCCTACTTGGCATATGGGAAAACCGAACAAAGTAAAAACTTCATGAATCATTGTATCAGGAAGCCTCTGATAAAAATCTGGAACCGATATAGAGGAAGAATATTACAAAAAATGAGTTGATGAGTTTCCCCCCATGAAGCCTTTTTACTGAAAGGAAATGATTAAAGATACTAAATGGTACAACTATAACGACTTTACAGAAGTTAAGAATGGGAATTGGTCAATAAAGACAAGGGAAAAATTAATAGAAGAAGGATGGAAAGGAACTTGGCTCGCATATAGACAAATTTATTTATTTATTTAATTAGAAGTTAGTCTAATGAGAAGTTTGGAAGCTCAGAAGTTTAATTAGTTTGAAAGAAATTTAAATCAACTAGAGTTTTAAGGAAATGAAGAGAAAATGGTAAGACTAGAGAGAGGAAGAGAAATGTAGAGTTTTCTTTTAGAAAGAGTCAAAGTAACTATGGTAGATAGATAGTTATTAAAAAAAGAAAAGAAACAGTGATAGAGCTCCTGTTTCATTCAGGAGCCAGGGATCCAAAG
>NW_024820888.1:0-1844 GCF_019175285.1 Sceloporus undulatus | reverse complement strand
GAAAAGGCACTGAAAAAGAGCCAGGCGCGAAAATCACACGAAAAGCTCTGAAAAGTCCCCGTTTTCATGTGAAAGTCGTGAAATTGGCAACACTGATCATAGGCAGGGCCAGCTTGTCCATATAGGTGAACTAGGCAGCTGCCTAGGGCACCAAACTGCAGGGGACGCCAGAGAGAGAGAGTGGCTGGAGCCAGAGGATCATAGACTCAGGCAAGCAGAGCAGCCAGCAGCACTGCCAGCCTCCAAGTAGCAGGGAGAGAGAGATGCTTGCTGAGGCTGGAAGGAGGGAAGAAGTTTGCTACACTTTGCAACTCCTGGGCTGCATCCACACTGGAGAATTAACCCGGTTTGGCACTGCTTTAACTCTTTCTGGCTCAAGGCTATGGAATTCTGGGAGTTGGAGTTTGTTGTGGAGTGCAGAGTGCCTCCCTTCTCCCTCCTTCCTTCCTTCCCTCTATCTTCTTTCCTTCCTTCTCTCCTTTTCCTTCCCTCCTTCCTTCCTTCCCTCTTTCTTTCCTTCTGTCCCTCCTTCCCTCCCTCCCCCTTTCTTCTTTCCTACCTTCCTCCTACCTTCCCCCTTCCTTTCCTCCCTCCCTCTTTCTTTCCTCCTGTCTCTCCCTCTGTCCCTCCCTCCCCTTCCTTCCTTCCTTCCTTCCTTCCTTCCTTCCTTTTTTCCTACCTTTCCCCTTTCTTCCCTCTTTCTTTCTTTCTTTCTTCCTTCCTTCCTTCCTTCTTTCCTTCCTTCCTTCCTCTCTCCCTCTCTCTATTCCCAAGAAAGAGACTGGTTCAGGGAAGGCTTGCCATGGCCTTCCTCTGAGGCTGAGAGAGTGTAACTCCCCCAAAGCCACCCAGTGGGTTTCCATGGCCCCATTTCTCCCTCCCCCCATAACTACTACTCCTTCCCAGAATTTGGCCCTATTCCTTCCCTATCCACCCACTTTTGCCTCCTTCCCCACTCACTCACCCTTTTCTCTGATTCCTAGATCCCCTTGTTGTTGTTGTTTGTTGCTGTGTGTCCTCAAGTCCTTTCTGCCTCCTGGCCACCCTCTTTTGGGGTTTCATTGACAAGGTTTGTTCAGAGGAGGCTCACCATGGCCTTCCTTTGAGGCTGAGAGAGTGTGATGCCTCCACCCAGTGGGTTTCCATGGCCAAGCTGGGATTTGAACCCAGAGTCACAGTCCAATGCTCAAACAACTAGTCCACACTGGCACCAACAATCCACTTTAAAAGCTTGGCTTTCTTCCCAAATGTCTTCACCGCAAAAGAAGGCACCATAAAATGGAAGACATTCAAGAAAAAGAGAGGACAGGACTCAAGAAAAGCTCAAAACATTCCTAGAAATGTAAGTGCATGCTTCTTAGTCATTCTCAAAATGGAGGATGTTTTAGAAAACCTCCTGGACAGAAGGTTGGAATGGAGGACATGTCCTGGAAGAGGAGGAGGTCTGCCCTGTCCTGAGGCAAACCTATCATGGGGTTTTCTTGGCAATATGAGTTCAGAGAAGCTTTGCCATGGCCTTCCTCTGAGGCTAGGGTTGCCATAAGTGAGGACCTCCAAACCGGGACAAATGTAGGACAAATGTAGGGCAACATTTTCAAATGTAGGACACATTTTTATAAAAATGGAGGACGCACAAAAAATGAGGCTTTTTTTAAAAAAATGTTAATATAAATGCATGTTTTTAGGCATGATCAAAATGGAGGACATTTTGGCATTATTCTTAGACAGATGGCAGAAATGTACTTGCCCTCGGGTTCAACTGTACTGCTCAGAAGTGTGTACTTGGGCAAGGGACTGTGGTTTTTCTTCACTGCGCATGATTTTTACAAACTCATGCGCAGTGA
>NW_024820887.1:0-1844 GCF_019175285.1 Sceloporus undulatus | reverse complement strand
GACCTGTAAAGCTCTGTGACCCTATTGAGATTGGAGAAGTGGTGGAAGACCCTTATCAAGATGCAGGTGGAGAAGATAAACACTCGAAGCCAGTCACAAAAGGTAGCTGCTCAAGCTCAAACACAGAGAAGACTCTCAGTTGATAAAGGGAAAAATGTAGATATATCCCAAATTCTGTTAGAGAAAATGGAGGCCATGTCTGCAAATATAACCAATAATATAACAAAGCAGATGAATGACTTCAAAAGGGAAATAAAACAGGAGATCCGAGCGGACTTGAAAGAGATCCACCAAACAGTGGACAAGATGATGGCAGAAATGCAGGTTACCAAAAGAAGGGTGGATATATTGGAATTTAAGAGTGAAAAAATGGAGAAAGACTTGTGTAAATTGGAGAGTAGGAGAGAACAAGACCTGGATGAGAAAGCATTATGGGAACAAAGGATGAGGGAAAAGGCAGTGAAAATTAGAGGTCTATTAGAGGAAAAGAACGAAGATCTGTATGAGAAATTAGTTCCAAAAATCGCACAGTTTTTGGAAAAAGAAGTCACTACGTTCCAATTTGAAATTGATAAACTCTTTAGGATTAACTCCCAAATTGCCAGACAAAAGGGGTTGCCAAGAGACGTGGCCCTCCATTTTGTTAGAAGACAAACACGGGACCTATTTTTAAATAAACATAACGAATCACCATTCCAAATAGAAGGACAAGATTTGAAAGTGTTGAAAGACATTCCGGCGAGATTATTGAGGAGAAGGAGGGAATATACAAGTTTAACTACCCTTTTACGAAGAGAAAAGATCCCATATAGGTGGGAAATCCCAGAGGGTCTAACGTTTTGGTTTCGGAAAAAAAGAGTGAGGATTACGTCTCCAGAGCAGGCAAGAGGTTTCATAAGGAAGTTTGCAGACATGAAGAAGTACCAGAATAAACCCGAGGATTTCAATTTGGTTCGACATGGGGATCGAGTGGATGAAGAGGAGGATAGAAGAGAAGAAGCAGGCGCAGTTACAAAAATGAATATAGACCTGATGTTAAACAGAAGAGAAGATGAAGATGAGGTATTCGAGGAGGGGGAAGTGGATGCCCTAGAGGTGGTGACTTCTGACTTGTTAAGTAATCTGGACTATCAACTGGACATTCAAAGCGGAACAGCGGAGATCGAAGAATTGAGAGGTGGTGACGAGGAAGTTTTTCTTGAAGAATACTTTGATAATTGATAATTGATACTGTTTGCTGTGAGTATATATTTTTAGTAGACTGCTATATTTTCTAGATACATTATGGGTCTGCAGGAAATTTTGAAAATTGGTACTTGGAACGTCCAAGGTATGAATACTCCTCAAAAACGGAAAAAAATATACCATTACCTTCAAAAGTTGAATTTAGATGTATGTTGCCTTCAAGAAACAAGAATAAGGGAAAGAGATGTTAAGCACCTTAGATGCATTAAACTTGGTCAAGAATGTGTTGCTGCCACAAAATTTAAAAAGAGAGGTGTAGTAATATATGTCAAATCTAAATATGGCGTGAGAATCATCTATGCGGATCCGGAAGCCTACTTTCTCATTGTAGAATTGGAGTATAACACCCAAAAAATTCTTCTGGTTGGAGTTTATGGCCCCTTGAACAACAAAAGTAAATTTTATAAAAATCTAAAGGATAAGTTAATTTCATTGAATTATGATACGATAATCATGTTAGGGGATTGGAATGGGGTGGTGGATCCCAATTTGGATAGAGTGTCAGACAAAAAAATGAAAAAATCTCAGGGGAAACTTCCCAGAGATTTCTTTGATTTGATGGAATTGGCTGTTCTACGAGATCCCTGGAGAGTGAAATA
>NW_024820886.1:0-1844 GCF_019175285.1 Sceloporus undulatus | reverse complement strand
TAAGGTACAAAAATGTACAATTGTTATGTTGAACATGATTTTAATACAGTACTACATTTTAAACACTCTCCCATTGCTACACCAGCCATTGCATTAAACGGCATGTGAGCTTTTTGTTATGTGAAAAATAGCCTCTGGAGCAAAGCACTTTTTGCCATTTCCTGATGTGACCCTTTCTGTTGGGAAGTTCTTATTATAGAAAATGTTTGACTGTTTTTCTTTCCTCTTTCTTCCTTTATGATCACTCTTTTTAAAAAAAGGTTATGAAGAGAAGTATTGGCTAAAGCACTTAAGCTGGTAAAGCTGTTTTTGTTAAAAAAAAAAAGAGAGAGAGAGAGAGAGAGTGAGAGAGCTAAGGAATCAAAGAAAAAGTTACAAACCTTCACATACTGTACATATTTTACCTTTGAAGAAAAGTGTATACACACACACACACACACAGCGCGCCTGCGTCATACGCGGGTGCGCTTTACGCGGACTTGAGCGTACGCGCTCAAGCCGCGGGGCGGAAGGGGCAGCGCGTCCCATTCAATTGAAGGGGCAGCGCGTCCCATTCAATTGAATGGGCACGCGCGTCTGTTGCGCCCCGTGCACCGCTGCGCCACCGCATCGCTGCGCACGAGCCCCATTGTTTCTACTGGGGCTCGAGCATAGGCAGAATTCGCCTTACGCGGCGGGATCCGGAACAGATCCCCGCGTAAGGTGAGGGCCGACTGTATATATGTTGCATAATTTGTGTCTCTTTGGCTAGTGTGTGCTACCTCAGTGTTCTCAAGGACATTGAGAAACTGGAGCGTGTCCAGAGGAGGGCGACTAAAATGGTGAAAGGTCTGGAAACCTTGCCCTATGAGGAACGACTCAGGGAGCTGGGGATGTTTAACCTGGAGAAGAGAAGGTTAAGAGGTGATATGATAGCCCTGTTTAAATATTTGAAAGGATGTCACATTGAGGAGGGAGCAAGCTTGTTTTCTGCTGCTTCAGAGAACAGGACCTGGAGCAATGGATGCAAGCTACAGGAAAAGAGATTCCACTTCAACATTAGGAGGAACTTCCTGACAGTAAGGGCTGTTTGACATTGGAACACACTTCCTTGGAGTGTAGTGGAGTCTCCTTCCTTGGAGGTCTTTAAGCAGAGGCTGGATGGCCATCTGTTGGGGATGCTTTGATGGTGATTTCCTGCATGACAGGGGGTTAGACTAGATGGCCCGTGCGGTCTCTTCCAACTCTATGATTCTATGATACCCCCTCTGTAAAATGGGTACTGAGGATGAGCACTATTAGTGAATTGGGGGGGGGGACTAGTTCCTCCAACTATTGTGTCAATCTGAGGCAAACGAGTCATAAAATTTGAGTAGTGGTCTGATAATCCCCTATTTACCTAAATAAATTGCTTGTAGTACCTTGGAGCCAAATTTTGGCAGCAGTTTTCATGGCACCTTGCAATGAGGATGCTGCAAAAGTAGCTTCGTGTGTGTGTGTAGGGGTGGCACATGTGGGGTAGAGACTGCTTGTTTCGCAGCCCTGGGGCAAGGCCATCATTGCCTTAACCCCATAACATTTTTGAAAGGACAAGAATGATTAAGAATTTAAACCACTGCAGATTTCAGTATCTGAATACATAAATGGTGAAGAGAGAGAAGTCATAGTTCAGTGCCCAGCTCCAACCTGTAACTCATTTCCGCCTGATTTTTTTCTTCCCTAAGGTATTACCACTTCTGTTTCTCCATATGCCACTTGATGTCTCTTTTGACCTGCATTTTAATTATGTTCTTCACTGCATTGAAATTAGGGCATATCAAACTATCAATCACCGCGAAGGGAAAGGTTTCCTTGCACTGTTATGG
>NW_024820885.1:0-1844 GCF_019175285.1 Sceloporus undulatus | reverse complement strand
CCCCCTAACCCTAGTATGCGCTCCGCGCACACAAAATGGCGGCAGCCGTTCCACACGGCCGCCGCCATGATTACGTCACGACCGCACCGCCTCTACACGAGGCGGCACAGTTGTGACGTATTGAGGCCACGCCACGGCGCATAGTGAGTCTTTTCTCCGGCCCCGGAAGGAGCGTGATTTCCGCGCTCCTTCCTCGGAGCATCCGGGAGACGTGCGGTGTGGCAGCTGCAGCTCCCGGACACTGCAAGCGGCAGCAGCGGGAGAGCGCCGCTTCTCGGCGGTATGTAACCCGCCTTAGTGTGTTTGTATCAGCTCAGAGCTCCCAGACTTTGGCTAGCCAAAAGTCTAAACAAATGGATTTATAAATAAGGAAATTACTGGTCTTGGGCTTCTTGGTACTCTCAAAAAGATGAAAATAAGAATGATGAGTGGAAGAGAGGGGTTGTTACCTCCTAAGCTTCTTTAGATTTTTCTTCTGGCACCAGAGTACACATGTTCTCTTTCTCTTCCTTTCCAGAACCAACATGAAAAATCCAGAATCAGCAGTGCTCCACTATATGTCCCCAATCAAAGAATCATAACAGTCATTATGGCTGTTTCAGTGACCTGAGTATATGGATACAGGTGTGATGGCACTGTGCCATTTATGACTCAATTGCTAGTCCCAGACAAAGCTAACAAAAGAGTGAAAGCTGCCACAGGAGTAATGGCCAGGAATTTGCCAATGAGCTGCTTACATGAGGTGAACTATAGCTCACCCTAGAGAGAACAGACAAGCAGCAAGTAGACACACAGTTTTGCCACGCCAACATTTCCTCCTGATGTCTTTGCCTCAGCTTCTCCTTTTTGTGCCACTCCATAAGTTTCCTTTCTAAGCAGCTGCTGTTGGCAATTACGTTAACATTCCTGATTTGTAGATAGGAATTGAGTTAATGAATTGGTACATGGTACTTAATACTGCTCTTCTGAATAAAATGCCTGCATTAATTTTTGCTAAGCAAGCTTCACTTGCTACATTATATATTATGGTTAAAGATGAAACAATCAACTGAACATCTGGCATAATCTCTTTCTTTTAGAAAGCAAGGGAGTTGTTTAATCTAGTGTCATAAGACAAGAAGAACACTGATTCAGTCTCTTTATCTCCTAATGTCTGGGATGAACCCAGGTTAGTCTTTAACGTTTTTTTTAAAATATCAATGTCACAAGGTAAAGTAATATGCATACATTTTTTTACAAAACCACATTGTAACTATATTGCTGGAATAAACTAGTCCCTCTGGGTTGCAGGTTGTTTAGGAAACACTGTAATCTCTGCAAAGAAAAATATAAGGGTGCAAGAAATTCTTCAGAGACTCAACTATATCCTGACTCTATTCACACACACACACACACACACACACACACACACGGGGAGAGAGAGAGAGAGAGAGAGAGAGAGAGAGACTCATTCAGACTACATATGCACAAGCCTATGCACACATTATTACCCTTGTCATTCACATACCACGCTTACACATCCAATTTATATATACTGTATTAGGAGTGGACAATGTGCATCTTGTTGCAAACCATATATGGTACCCACTTATCTTTGTGACTCCTGGAAACTACCATCATCACCATCATGCCTATCAGAAAGGTTTTTGGAGAAATGAGAAGAATTTGAATCTTGGCAGTTTGCAGAGAGAGGAATTCTCCTTTAAGCAATGGCAACTGGTGGTTTCCATGCCACTGGAGCTATGAATCTGCTCTGGCCTTGAGTCCCTATATTGGGAGAAAGTCAAGGTACAAGTAAATAATAATAATAATAATAATAATAATAATAATAATAATAATAATAA
>NW_024820884.1:568-1844 GCF_019175285.1 Sceloporus undulatus | reverse complement strand
AGGAGTGGGTGGGAAGTATTTCTGAGTTTAAAATAATAAAAGGCTTAATACATGTAAAATAGATGAAAATTAACTGAAAGCAATTATTAATAAATTATTCATTAAATATTATTAAATTCATTAAACGTCCTCTGCACTCATTAACAAGTTAAATTCTCTACTCAAATTTAGATTTATTTTTGCACATAAACAAACCTCAAATATACTTGTTGTGTGTTGTGTGCCTTCAAGTTGTTTCCAATTTATGAAGACTTTAACGTGATCCCATCCCAGGGTTTTCTTCGTAAGATTGGCCCAGGGAGGTTTGCCTTTGCCTTTTTCTGACATGAGAGGGTGTGATTTGCTCAAATTCATCCAATGGTTTCCAACTGAGCATGGATTTGAACCCTGATCTCCTGAATCCCAGTGTAATACTCAAACCACTACACTACACTAGCTCTTTAAGAGTTTGCAACTAAACTCTGGCAATTAACCATAATTTCATTTAAAAAGAAATAAAAATTGTGGAGAGTACTAGGAGCTGCAACCCCCCACCCCAAAAAACCCTAAAACCTGCCCGGGGGGGGGGGGGGGGAGGATGACCCCCATGGGCCAATCTTTCCCTAGCCTTGGCCTGGAACTAGGTTCTGAGAGAATTAAGGATTTAATGTGCGCCAAAGCTGCTATGTTGAATGTTATAATGTATTTTCAAGAGGAAGGCTGAGCACCACTTCCCCAAGAGCCAGTTGAACACTCAGTCTTTCAGCCAGATGCAATCCATTTTCTCCCAGAAGTTGTGTTGGACTCGATTATGGAGCCAGTCCCCAAAAACAGTGTTAAATTTTACAGTGTGGTGTAGTGGTGTGATAAATGGGAATCCCTCCATTGATCAGGGCCTTTTTCCCTGGGAAGGGGTGCTGGAATCTATGAGGAGGATGACATCACTGTGGTGTGAGGCCAGTGTTGCCAATTTCGCGACTTTCACGTGAAAACGGGGACTTTTCAGAGCTTTTCGTGTGATTTTCATGCCTTGCTCTAATTCAGTGCCTTTTCCGTGACTTTGGCCCTTTCAGCTCCAGCCTGCTGCAGAGCAACCAACCCTTTGGAGTGTAACAGTTTTCAGCCAATCAGAGAGAGGGCTGGAGAAAAAACTCTCTCTCTCTCTCTCTCTCTCAATGACTCCTTCTGAGAGAGCGAGGACGGAGCAAGAGCAAACCAACCAACCAACCGTTTGGAGGAATCACACTAACAGTTTTCAGCCAATCAGAGAGAGGACAGTGATTGCCTCCCCCTCAGG
>NW_024820884.1:0-468 GCF_019175285.1 Sceloporus undulatus | reverse complement strand
AATCACACTAACAGTTTTCAGCCAATCAGAGAGAGGACAGTGATTGCCCCCCCCCAGGCATTCTCAGGTTCCAGGGGAAAGCAAAGTGGCTGCTGTGTGATCATGTGAATGTGATGTCCCTGAGAGAGAGTGTGTGTGTTAGTGATTAAATATGCCTCTGAGCATGGGCAGAGCACCTGGTCAGTTGGCACCCCTGCTGCCCTGTCTTCCAAGAATTTTGTTTTGTGGATCTCTTTTCCATTGCCATCCATGTCAGGAATGATGGGAGTTGTAGCTCTTCACCTCTGGCTTGAACTCACCACCTGGTTGTGCACCGCACTGACCAGTTTTGGCCAGTGGTTATAGCTTAGCAAGAGTTACAGAGAACAGGCTGAAGACTCCGACAAACTCTCCAAGCCTTCTCACTCTTGCTTCCACAGAAGTCTTCACCCTTCTTCAGGATCCAGCTGGTTCTTGTAGCTTCACCCA
>NW_024820883.1:1119-1844 GCF_019175285.1 Sceloporus undulatus | reverse complement strand
ATCTCCCTACCTCTTTCTAGTATATTATATTAAAGCACATATTAAAACATATTATTTTAACCCAGCATAAATCCCATCTATCTTAACTCTAATCTAAACCTAAACCTATAACCCTTATGGCATGAATCCCTGAATGAATAAATGCATGAATAAAGGGATTCATGACATATTGCGACCTCAGACTGATGCTTCTTGCCTGCAGCAATAAGAAAGGATCATTGTGAATTTAGACTAATGCTGCTTACCTGAAGGTTTGAGATGTGACCATTGCAACCTGAGGCTGATGCTTCTTACCTGAAACATTGAGACTGGCCCATTGTGATCTCAGGCTGATTCTCATTGCCTGAGAGACTGAGACTGGCCCATTGTGACTTCAGTGTGATGCTCTTCGGATGAAGGATTGACATGGTACTATTGTGAGTTCAGTGTGGTGCTCTTTACTTGAAGGATTGAGACTGGCCCATTGCAACCTCAGTCTGATGCTCCTTGCCTGAAAGGTTGAGACGGGAGAATTGTCACTTCAGACTGGTGCTGTACACCTGAAGGATTGGGACTGGCCCATTGCGTGTCACAAACAGTGTATAAGGGTTCCGTCATAAAGAGTAAAAATATTAGGGTTTGATTATTAGGGCTAAAGTAGGAGTTATGGTTGGAGTTCATAGTAGGTAGTGCAGAGTAATGGGTTATAGAAAGCACGTCATGGAAAATGATAGAAGGGCAGATGG
>NW_024820883.1:0-1019 GCF_019175285.1 Sceloporus undulatus | reverse complement strand
GGGTTGAGCAAGTTCCTTTGGACTTCAGACTTGTCTTGAGAACACCGCTCTTCAAGGTGAGGCTGTCTGGGAGAAGGGAAGAATCTCAGGAAGAGTTAAAAGATGACGGAATTGATTTGAATTGGTTTGAATGTTGACAAATTCAAGAGAGGACATGATGCGATTTAAAAGAATGGAGAGGGATTAAAAAATATCTGAATTAGAAGAAATATTAGAAATTACAGAAAACAAAAAAGGTATGATGGGCAAAATTTATAAAGCATTATTATTATTGTGGGACATGGAGCAAGAAGTAGTTAAACAGGTAATGCTCAGTTGGATTAAGGACATGGGACACACAATTGTTTACGATAAATGGGAAAACATACGGAAGAAAGATGTCAAATTTACATCGTCACAAAACTTGAGAGAAAATCTACTTGAGATGGCTTCTAATCCCAATAAAAATAGTCAAAATGTATAAGAAAACGAGTAATTTATATTGGAAATCTGAAAAAGCAGCAGGCTCCTATTTCCATTGTTGGTGGATATGTGGAAAAGTGAAAGAATACTGGAGGCAGATAATAGACGCAATAAATACAATACTAGAAATTACACCAGGAGAAACACCAGGATGAATGTTATTAAGGATGTTGGAGGACAATACAGATAAATAGCATGGGAGGATATGAATGTCTATGTTAGCTAGCGCCAGGATTTATACGCGAGGAAATGGGAGACAAAAGCAATACCAGAAACAGAAGGATGGATCAACTCTCTCTATGATTTATTGCAGATGGAGAAACTATCACTTGAGAAAACTCAAGAGAAACTACATCAGAAGACTGGGGGAAAGTATTAGGTTTCATTAGGAAGAAATGAGGAAATGATTTGATTATCTATTGACGATACTTCTTGTTGCACCTTAATTTACTAACTGTGTTATTCTTCTGTGTATTTTTAATTTCATGATATAAGAAAATAATGTGTATTTTTGTTAGAGGGAGAAAGAGATAAACTAAGGAAGCAGTATAGAAACA
>NW_024820882.1:0-1844 GCF_019175285.1 Sceloporus undulatus | reverse complement strand
AGGTGAAGGAAAGAAGGAATGGAGAGGAAAAGACAGAGAGACAGAGAGAGCCATATGGATGGAGTTGCAAGCAAGCAGCAGGAATAGCCTTCTGTCTGATCACTTACCGAGTTCTCAGAGGAGTCTTTGGAAGAAGCCGAGAGGAACAGTTGAAACAACCTGGACTTTGGTCTCCTTTTATACTGTTCACAAGTTGTTTTGTCAGCTGCCTATCCTCAGAGTCCCCCCTCCACTGGATGAATTTTGAAAGAAGAGATCCATTTTCATTTTCATTTTCAGCTTTGTGCATCAGAAATGACCTTTCCGGTGGGAAGACGATAGGGCTGGGCCTTAGTTATTCAAGTATTCTTGAATTACTCTGGATGCCAAAGGCAAAAGTCAACATGTTTCCCGTAATTCACACTTTCGTTTGTGTTACAAAAAGTCTCTGGGAGAGCTAGGAAAGCCCCCTGTGAAAATCAATCACGTCACGGTTTGTTACAATTTATGGGAGGCTGGTTTCTTGAGGCTTCGAGAAAGTCTTCCACAGCAATCTCTGAAACTTGCAGTTTCTTGACCAAGGAGCACGGATTTGGCACCATTTCCGAATGGAGTGAAGGGACAGGTTCCTTCCAATGAGAATACTATGGGAAGGCTTACGTAGTTTACGTTGACAAGTCAGACAAAGGCTTACCAAAGGGTACAAACTAATATTCTGGCTGTTTTCTGTTTTTTAGTTGGACTACATCTCCCAGACAAGATCTCCCAGAATCTCTATCCAGCACAGCCAATAAGAGACACTCACTTATTGGCTGTGTTGGATGGAGATTCTGGGAGATGTAGTCCATCCAAAAAATCTTCTACCACTCCCATCAATGTAGTTGACTGTGATGGGTAAAGTGCACCATGTTAGATGTCAGAGTGCAGCTCCCAGCATTCCTGGTCTCTGGGCAATAATGCTAGAAAAGTTTGCTACATCAGCGCCATAAGTCAGAAATGACATGAAGGCACACTCCACATACAGCAGAAAGAGAGGAAGACCACTCACCAGCTGGTTAGTCTTAGTCAAGGAGGACATGGATCAAATTTGCAGGATCAGAGTAGAGCAGTGGAGGACAAGACAAGAGGTCTTGCTAATGTCTCATCCATAGGGTCACCATGAGCTGGGTTTGACTCAAGGTCAGTTAACAACTATAATAACTCCCAGGATTAACAAGCCAGCATTAGCTGTACTGGAAATGGATACTGGGAGATGCAGTCCATCCAAGGAAAACCTTCTACAACTCCCATTAATATAGTTGACTGTGACAGGTAAAGTGCACCACTCGAGATGTTGGACTGCAGCTGCCAGCACTGCTGCAATGCTAGGAACATTAGAGAGGGAAGTAGAAAGTCAGGGTTAACTTGAGGGCAGATAACAACAGCTGCAGCTCCCAGCATTCTTGGCTTATGAACAATGATGGGCTGTTCAGAACAAAAGCTGTCTTTTCCTGCAAAATAAAAGTAGAGTTTTCCCATTGGCAAGTATGACGGCCATCAGAACGCCACAGAAAACTACCAGAATATTAGTTTGTACCCTTTGGTAAGCCCTTGTTTGAAGTGTCAACGTAAAGTACATAAGCCTTCCCATAGAATTCTCATTGGAAGGAACCTGTCCCTTCACTCCATTTGCAAATGGTGCCAAATCTTTGC
Organism: Sceloporus undulatus; assembly: GCF_019175285.1. Lineage (NCBI taxonomy): Eukaryota > Metazoa > Chordata > Lepidosauria > Squamata > Phrynosomatidae > Sceloporus > Sceloporus undulatus. The sequence goes on along the minus strand of NW_024820882.1, from coordinate 173 downwards.
TCCTTGGTCAAGAAACTGCAAGTTTCACAGGTTGCTGTGGAAGACTTTCTCGAAGCCTCAAGAAATCAGTCTCCCGTAAGTTGTAACAAACCGTGACGCGACTGATTTTCACAGGGGGCTTTCCTTGTTCTCCCAGAGACTTCTTGTAACACAAATGAAAGTGTGAATTACGG
>NW_024820881.1:0-1844 GCF_019175285.1 Sceloporus undulatus | reverse complement strand
ATGAAGGTGTAGAAATCAGTAACAATTCATTTGCACTATTGCAGAACAATCTGGGAACATATCACGGAGTGCATTTTGCTTCTCATTGCTAGGATTGTTTTAGAAGTGGAAGTCTTTCTTCTTTTGACGTGTGGGGAACGGTTTTATTTGAACTGGGGAAAATAATGTAGTGAAATATACAAATTTTATTTTGTTGGGTTTGGCACAGAAGAATGATTTTCAGACGTGCTCAGTAGTGCCGAGACGGTGCATGCGTGAAACATTCAATAACACTACAATAACGATACACAAATGCATCTATATGGAATGCAATTATTATTCTTTCATTTTTATATCATCATTATAGTGTCATTGAGCAACTGTGTGAAAATATCAATCACTATAGCACTATGCTTCTGTTATCTTTCAATAGTGCGGGAATTGGTCCTAGTGTGATAATCTCCACAATCAAAGCACCCTCAGCAGATGGCCATCCAGCATCTGTTAAAAATGCTCCAAGGAAGAAGACTGTACCACTCTCCAAGGGAGTGTCTTCCATTGTCAAACAGCTCTCACTGCCAGGAAAATCCTCCTAATGTTTAGGTGGAATCTCTTTTCCTGTAGCTTGCATCCATTACTCTGTGTTCTAGTCTCTGGAGCAGAAACTAGTACTATAAATGTCTGTATAGAGAAGGGAGCCAGTGTGATTTAGCACAGTGGTTCTCAAACTTTGGTCTTACAGACATTTGGGACTTAAACCTCCCAGAATTCTTGAACATTGGCCAAGCTGGCTGGGACTTCTGGGAGATGAAGTCCAAACTACATGGAGGGCCAACATTTGAGAATCACTGGTCTAGTGGTTTGAGAGCTGCTCTATGTCTCTGGAGACCAAAGTCTGAATCCCCACTCAGCCATGGAAACCCACTGGGTGACTTTGGACACTTGCCCAAGGTCACCCAGTGGATTCCCTAACTAAGTGGGAGTTTGAACCTTGGTCTCCAGAGACATAGTCCAGTTTTCCAACCACTAGACCAGTGATTCCCAAACATTGGCCCTCCCCAGCCGGCTTGGTCAACATTCAGGAATTCGGGGAGTATAGCAAATTGTGCCCTAAACACACCAGTCAGGGTCTGTGGTCCAGGAGGGAGCTGATCCCACAGTGGTGGGCTGAACTGGGACCACAACCCACCAGTAAGTACCACCACTACCTGGAGGGCCTTCTTCTTTCGGTGAAACATGCCAACGCTTGCTCTGGAGAACTACAACCACTGTGGCAAATGTCACATCAGGACAGGAAGAGACAGCCTTGCACCCTGTAGGTGGCATACACAGGCTAAGTCCTTTGCCTTCACCTGCACATGTCTTCTTTTGTAATTGTAGAAGTTGGTACTTCCTCCCTTCACATTTACTAAAACCTCTATTGAGACAAACTTTTTTTTCTACGGTTTCTTCTTTCCCATTAACACAATACTTACCAATAATTTTAACACCTTTATACAATACATTTCATTATATAATACATTTCATAATACACTTGTCCCTCCATATTTGCTAGGGTTAGGGGCACAAGACCTCCGTGAATGTGGAAAAACCACAAATAGGAATCTCTAGGTCCTCCAGTGGAACTCTGTGGTCAACATCCGACAGACACAGACCACAGAACAGCACAGGAGGAGCTACAAATGCCTAGTAGAGTATTCTCTATAGGAACCTCTAGGTCTTTCAGTGCAACTTGTAGGGGCTGTTCAGACTACGAAAAACACCGGTTTTCAAACCGATTCTTGCATGTGAAGTTCATATTCACCCTGAATCCCCCACAAGCAAATCAGAGGCTTGCACACCTGTTCCGTGGCAAATGCCCCTTA
>NW_024820880.1:0-1844 GCF_019175285.1 Sceloporus undulatus | reverse complement strand
ACTGCATGGCAGGGGGTTGGACTGGATGGCCCTAGTGGTCTCTTCCAACTCTATGATTCTATGATTCTATGATTCTATGTGCCTCCCTTCCGGCTTACTCTTATTACCTGGCAGGAGTCTTCCAATGACTGGAGGCCCAGTCATTACAACTGTGAAAGAGAATAAATTTCATATCATAAATATAATGGTCTCTTGCTACATTGAAAGGTCTTTGGGGCTGTAAAAAGTAGCTTGTTGATCTTTTAATAAGCTTCTAGATAGTAAGCTTCCTTACAGTTCTATCTGAAATTTTTGAAGTAGTGTGCCATTATTGTTATTGATGTCAGTTGTGGTAATGTGTTATTTTATCAGTCTTTCCCAAAAGTCATTACTCTTGACTATAACCAGAAAGCAGAAGCTTGCAGACCATGGGTCACATGCATCTCTTATCCATTTTGGTGTCTCCAGAACCCAATCAAAAAAAGAGAAGAATTTCATTCCTGAAAACCGGTTATCACTCACCCCCTCCCCAATGCCTTTAAAAAGTGAAAAATGGAGGATGTATTTGAACACAGAAGTACAGCAAGTGACATGCTCTCACCCCCAGAGGAAGGCAATAGAAACCCCTGCCCCCAAACAACTCTGGCCAAGAAAATCCCCTGTTAAGTTTGCCTTAGGATCGCCATAAGTTAGAAATGACTTGAAGGCATACAACAACAACAGCAACAACAACAACAACTCATATGACTATAAAATTAAAAATAAAAATTAGAAAAGATCCCAAGGTTCATCCCTATTAATAAAGGAAATGAACAGTGAAATCAACCATGACAGACTGCCATCCAACTTCTGTTTTACAATCCTCCCACAAGAGAGAGTTTGCCATCCTCTGAGGCAATCCATTCCACTACTGAATGGTTCTTACTGTCAGAAGGATCTTTCTATTTAATAATAAGCTTTTATAGTTTCTATAGTTTCTAATTCTACTGAATCTACTACGTAGAGCACAGAAAATCAAGGCACAGTGAAAAGGAACTTTGTCACCTGCTTTTGAGTACTCTGGAATATGGAAGTCAGACATTTTAAAATTGCTTTCATTGCTGAAGAATAATATGTCATTCTCTTTACTTCATTGAATTAGATTGGTTAATTCACTAAAAGTAGAAATTAACACCACAAGCCTATGTTTCCTACTCAGAAATAAACCAGGCATCTGAGAAAAATGACACTGTTAAATGTAAACCATCAGCCCTCGTCCATCAGGAAGCAATTTCTTTCACTGTTCAGCTTAGGAAAAAATTAGACTTTAAGTGAAATGCACAGCTTGTGATGAATCCATATCAGAGATATATGCCACATCAGTCAGACAAACCTGAGACTGAATTTACTTCCAGATCATGGAATGAAGCATGCTAAATGGAACATGTGTTGGCAAGAAAAACCAGGTGCTCTAATAGACAACTTTCACCACATTGGGAAGCACCTCTACAAATAAATAAATAAACAAACAAACACAATGAGCATATTTTCAAGTTTTACCCTTAGATTACTGTAATTTCATAAGGGTTAGTATATCCATATTATAAATGGTATATGAGAGATGTTGCTTTTGGAGGAAAGAGGTCTCTAATCTCTGCTTTCATCCTCATCCTAGCTTTTAATCGTAAATGATTAAAATTAGGATTACAAATTCTACTAAACAAATCCACACCTTAGCTTTTCCACATTATATATGACAACTTTCAAATACTATGCAAGCACAGTTGTTCCCAAATTGTTATGAAAGAACACACACACTTAATACCCCCCCCCTTTTTTAAAATTCATAGAGAAGAAAATGTCATTGTTCTTGTTCATGTCAGAAT
>NW_024820879.1:0-1845 GCF_019175285.1 Sceloporus undulatus | reverse complement strand
TGGGGCCAGGCATCTGTTTGCCCTGGCCCCAATCCAGCCTAAAAGGGACAGCTCTAAGGCACCCCTTTTGGGCTGTCTGCATCCCCTGAAAGACAACTCTATAAAATCCATGGGGTGTCCATAAGTCAAAAAGCAACTTGAAGGCAAATACACACACATACACACACACACACACACACACACACACACACACACACACAGAAGCTTTGATGAAACATCACATTTTCATTTGGTTCTTAAATGAAATGAATATTGGTGCAAATGAGTGGGTACCCAAGAGTTTGACAACTGGGGTGCTAATGACAAGAGAGATAAGCCCCTCTCCCATGACCCAAGGCAGTGTATTAACTTTACTTGTAAAACCAAGAAGAACCCATAATTCCCATTCAAGCAGACCTCAGGCAGGTATGTACTGTGCACTGCAAATACTGAATACATTTGGCTGTCATCTACAGAGTGCAAATGCTAACCACTGTTGTCCCATGCAAGCCTGAAACATATATAATTTGAAATATACTTTCAGATTTTAGTATCAAATGTTAAAACATTGTAAGAGTAAATATTGTTGAACATCAAATGCAAAGACAGAATGGTCAGCTGAAATCAAGGATTAAAAAAAGACACTTGAGTTTTGATTATCTGATATCAACCTAACACAAAGGGAGACCATGAAAATAATGCTCAGAAACAAATTTGTCTTGCATTCTGTTACATGGCTAGATATCTTTTAAAAGAGAGGAGTTAAAAGCTTTTCTTTGTTAGTTCCAAGACTGCAACTCTACTAAAACCATTTAATTTAATGTAGCTGTTATGAAAAGCTGTAATTAATGCCAGTGCTCATTGTGAGATCTTTCAGGAGCTGTTTGACTGAGAACACTAATATATTGTATCTACGTTAGGGAACACATATGTAAGAAAGTAATAGACCCCACTTAAAACCATCTAGACTACAAGCAAATTCTTAATTAAGTTGTCCACACCGTTCATTATCTATCCCCTGAAACTTTCAATCCCTCAGTTAAGATTTCTTTTTGTGTCTTTCTTTTTTTTAACTGAACTGTCAGTTACAAATCAAAGCAGTTAAAAACCTCACAGGAATTACCAGCCACAGGCCTTTTAAGCAATCCTGACAAAAGCTGTTTGGAACAGACTTCTGAGAAAGGCAATGAGGAATCTAAATTATGATTTGGAAAATAAACCACTCAGAATTTTGTGCACATTGTTAGAAATCATATTTGCTAGTGATATTTTTTTTCCTCCCAGTCCAGCACACTCAGTTAAAATCTTTACTTATATACATTCAGGAGTGGCTCTGTTGGTCATACAGCAGAATACAACAAAATCCATAGTCCACAAAAGAGTGATACCTTGACTGGCTAACCAAATTACAGAAAATACCTCATTCAGACTTTCAAAGCTTCACTGGCTTCTTTATCCTAAAAAATATTTTAGAAATCATAAAGGGAAAAAAAGTAATGATTCTAGTGTCACAGGCCTACATTTTGTTTCAGGTGTCATTTCTGTTGGCAGTTAGGATGGTCTGGAAGGCTATCAGTGCAGGCAGAGGACACTCCCTTTCTTGGCCATGTGGGGACAAGGGACAACGGGCAATAAAACTGAGGTAATAAGCAATTTTGTTGATCATTCTTTCTGCATTTTCATCACTGATATGTGTCCTGCCCTTGCATTTGACATTTTGACAGCTACGTTTCATTTTTACTTTAAAAACACAAACAAACAAAAATATTTCCAATTGTTTTCATTTGGGCTGGAAATAACTTGATTTTTTTTTTAAAAAAAAATGAATGTAGGAAACTCCAAAACTGATGGATTTGTACTCCCATG
>NW_024820878.1:0-1845 GCF_019175285.1 Sceloporus undulatus | reverse complement strand
ATTTTTGGGTAAATGTATGTTATGGTATTTTATGATTGCGTAGTGTTTTTAAAATTTAATAAAAAAATTTAAAAAATCATCATCATCATCATCATCATCATCCTACATAATGGTGTATTTTATTTTATTATTCATTTATTTATTTATGTTGTTTCATTTATATGCTGCCTTTCTCCCAGGAGGGACCCAAGATGAAACATTTACATTCTCAGTAAAATTCAAAACAATTAAAAACACATACACACAATATAAAACCACTTAAAATAAACAAAAGTTACATATGTTTCCAAATTTTATGAATTATAGAATCACAGAGCTGCAAGAGACCTCAAAGGCCATCCAGTCCAAAACCCTTCAAATCCCAGAATTCCATAGCCCTGAGCTGTCACAGTTAAAGTGGTGTCAAGCTGAATTATTACTGTGGTGTGGATGCAACCACACCCACTCACTGGTGTTTCCTTCTAGTAAGGCAGCAGGTTTTAGTAACAGATTATAATCATAGAATCACAGAATCATAAAGTTGGAAGAGACCCCAAGGGCCATCCAGTCCAACCCCATTCTGCCATGCAGGAACTCTCAATCAAAGCATCCCCTGTAATGTAACAGACGGCCATCCAGCCTTTGTTTTAAACCCTCCAAGGAAGGAGACTCCACTACACTCCGAGGAAGGAGTGTGTCCCACTGTTGAACAGCCTTACTGTCAGGAAGTTCCTCCTAATATTGAGGTGGAATCTCTTTTCTTGGAGCTTGCATCCATTGTTCTGTGTTCTAGTCTCTGGAGCAGCAGAAAACAAGCTTGCACTCAGTGTGACATATCTTCAAATACTTAAACAGAGCTATCATATCACCCCTTCTTCAGGCTAAACATACCCAGCTGCCTGAGTCGTTCCTCATAGGGCATGGTTTCCAGACCTTTCACCATTTTAGTTGCCCTCCTTTGGACACATGGCTCCAGTTTCTCAACATCCTTTTTAAATTGTGGTGCCCAGAACTGGACACAGTATTCCAGCTGTGGCCTGACCAAAGCAGAATAGAGTGGCACTATTACTTCCCTTGATCTAGACACTATACTTTTATTGATGCAGCCTGGAATTGTATTGGCCTTTTTAGCTGCTGTATCACACTGTCGACTCATGTTCAACTTATGGTTTATACTAGGACTCCTAGATCCCTTTCACACATAGTCTCCTTAAGCCAGGGTCCCTCATCCTATATCTATGCATTTCATTTTTTCTACCTAAGTAGAAGTACCTTACATTTCTCACAGTTGAAGATTTGGAATAGCCTTGGGCCCAGGACAGAACCCACTAGTCACTTCTCTCCATGATGACCATAAATACCATGACATTTCCCCAGTTTGGCTTTTTAAAACTATCAGGTATAGGGCATTTAAACTGACAGACTTGCCCATTTACCTTTTGATGGTCAATTTTTTGTTTCATTTTTTGTCAGTTCTGCAGATGCTTCCTATCCTCCTAAAAAAGTGCTTTGGGTGTCAGTGCCATTCTAACACTTTGTGCCTCACGAAATTCATTCACATTCTCTGAATTCTCTTTGTCTTCCATTATCAATCCTTTCACTCCCTTGACATCTAATATTTCAGCAAGCTCCCTTTCCTGGTTCCTACTTCCACTATATTTAAGGAAAGACTTGCTGACATTTTATGTAAATATTTTTCACGATATGCTCCTCATATTCTTTTTTGTTGTCAGTCATGCTGACTTTGACTTATGGTGACCCTATACTCAGGCCTTGAAGACGCAGGGCCATGGTATCCTTTGCTTATTGTCAATTTTAGATTGGTTTTGTGTGCTGTCCTATTGTTTGGGTCAGCTGCGGAAGACT
>NW_024820877.1:954-1845 GCF_019175285.1 Sceloporus undulatus | reverse complement strand
TTCAAACCCTTCTCCAGTGAGCAAAAAGAGGAGGGAAGAGTATGAGAGCGCAAGGCTCATATACTATTCATGTCACAAGAAACCAGGGTTTTCCATTACAATAATACCAGGGCAGCATGTACATTAGATGGGGCTTTAAGCACCAAATGCTGAAAAACACACAGTGCACAGAAGATATAAGGAAAACTGTCGCATGGAGCAGGTCAGTGTCACCAAGTGTGGAAGAAGAAGAAGGAAAAGTGTTTTATATACTGCCTCATATGGAGATCTCTGGTCACCTATATCAGTAACAGACTTCCCTCGGGTGATATTCTCCTGGCATTTTAGACTACAAATCCCTATCAGTTCCTAAAGTGGAATGATATACACAAGTTACTCTTCAAAATATCTAGAAGATTGGGGAAAGCTCTGACTGACTTTTCAGGGACAGGGATCTTTCTTAGCTTCCTTACTACACAAGATCCTACACAAAAACTGAACACAGAACCTCCTACATGCAGAGCATGAACTCTGTCAGTGCATTAGAGCACCTTTCTTGCAATGTGGTAAAAACACATACCAGGACATATAACTGTAGAACAGGAGATACATGATTTGGAGGTGAAGAAGGGACACCCCTTTTTTTAGCATGAGATTAGCCCACATGGACAGTAAGAAAATGCTTATACAAAGAGGTTATGTATCTTGCAGGTATTATATTGGCATAGAATTTGGGGGAGAAGGCAACTTTCACCAAATTACATACAGATAGGTGTGTCTGTGAGCGTGTGTGTGCACCATCTTCAAGTCGGCTGTCAACTTATGGTGACCCCATGAATTTCATGCGTCTTCGTAGGCAAGGAAAGACTCAGCCATGGTTTTGCTAATCCCTTCCTCTGAAATATAGCCTGC
>NW_024820877.1:0-854 GCF_019175285.1 Sceloporus undulatus | reverse complement strand
TGCTTAGCTTCTAAGATCAAATGGGCATTGGTGCCTTCAAAGTTTTTCGGCCAAATACACCTACACTGCAAGCGAATTCCCACAACTCTTGTGCAGCTGCTGTGTCTTCCCAGATACAGACACATCTTGGAAATCCTTGAGTGAAAGGGCTATAGATGGCATTATGGAGAGCATCACTTTCATCAGACCCAACATGGACACCTAAGCCTCTTCCTCATGGACTGAAGATAGACAAAATAGAATGGGAAATGGCCATAATATAGCCATAGTTCGGCATGTTTCCATTTCATTCACTTCAAAAGGAATCATTAATGATGCATTTTGGGCCTATAATTCTATGTGTACTAATCTTGGAGAAGGAAAATAAGCCATAGGTTTGGACCACAGATGTGTCCCCAAAGGAATCAATAGGATCCTTAACTGGATCCTACAAAATAAATCTCTCTTACAATGTCACCATTTTCATTTCCTAGCAGCCACTCAGACATCTTACAAATTCAACATGTTTAATTTAAAAACAGCATCAAAGAGGAAGAGAGGGGGCAAACCCGACTTTGAAAGACCCATTTAGCATTAGGACAATTAAGGGAGCTCTTATATATCACCTATAATAGTATTATAATAGCTATTGCCTCCATCTTTTTTTCATTCTGATCTCAATCCACAATAATTTAATTGTGTGTGCATGTGTATGTATATATGTATATGCATGTTTGTGTATGTACATATGATCTTACAATACTGTACTCCAAGCATCTGAGAAAGGCTGTATCTGCACTGCAGAGATAATTCAGTTTGGCACCACTTCAACTACCATGGCTCAATGCTATGGAATCCTGGGAACTGTAGTTTGT
>NW_024820876.1:0-1845 GCF_019175285.1 Sceloporus undulatus | reverse complement strand
AATAATAATAATAATAATAATAATAATAATAATAATACATTTTATTTGTATACCGCTTTTCCACAGATCAAAGCGGTTGACAACCGTAGAAAACCATTACAACCATAAAAACTGTTACAAAACATCTCTAGATAAAAACCAATTATACAAAATTTAAAACACAGTCATACAGCAAGGTAAGGCAGGGAATCAATGGCATCAACATACACAACTTCATTTATCAGGGGGGAAGGTTTGACAAAAAAGGAAGGTTTTAAGCCTTTTTAAAAATGTTTCTAGGGGGGTCGTAAACGGAGCTCCTCGGGAAGGCCAGTCCAGATTCGCAGGGCCATTACTGAAAAGGCCATCTGGGATGTAGAAACATATTTGGAAGGTGGGATTTCCATAAAATTCTTCCCAGATGTTCTGAGTGTGCGGGGCGGATTATATAAACCCACCCACCTCCAGTCTTCCATATTCATAATAATAATAAATAGTAAAAGTTTATTTTTATCCCGCTTTTCCAACTTTGATCAAAGTGGCATTTAGATACAAAATTTAGATACAAAATACACCAAGATAAAATCAATTAAAACAACATTTAAAAACAGTCACAATACAACATAGGGCCAGCTGAGTGGGGGAATCCATAAACATTACAAGGTCATCAACATAGGGGGTGAACCATAAAATGACATCTCATGGGGGGAAGGCTTTAGAGAAGAAGAAGGTCTTAAGGTTCTTCTTAAAAGTATCTAAAGATGTGGTGGAGCGGAGCTCGTCCGGAAGATTATTCCATATTCTTGGGGTCGAGATAGAGAAGGCCCGTTGCAAGGTCCTCGCATAACATGCAGTTGGGACCTCCAGCAGATTCTTCCCTGCCGACCTGAGTGTGCGGGGTGGATTATATGGGGAGAGGCGGTCCTTCAAGTACCCTGGGCCCAAGCCATTTAGGGCTTTATAGGTCATAACCAACACCTTGCATTGAGCCCATAAGCAAATAGGCAGCCAATGAAGATCTTTCAAAATAGGTGTTATGTGGTCTGACCTGGAACCACCAGCGACCAGTTGGTAGCTTCCGGGTTTGGTACAAGGGTTGCCCCATGTAGAGTGCATTACAGAAATCCAATCGAGAGGTTACCAGAGCATGTACTACAGTTTCAAGGTCCCTCCGGACCAGGTAGGGGCGCAGCTGGTGTATCAGCCGAAGCTGATAACAAGCGCTCCTGACCGCCGCATCCACCTGAGATGACAGCTGGAGCGACAAGTCCAGGAGCACTCCCAAGCTGTGAACCGAGTCCTTCAAGGGGAGCGTGACCCCGTTCAGGACAGGATGGCAAATCTCACCACCCGGACCCGGGGAACCTATCACCAATACCTCCGTTTTCTCTGGATTCATCTAGCCCATTACCGACTCCAAGCAGGCATTTAGAGGAGAGATGCCATCCCTAGTCACTGCATCAGTCGGAGACACAGAGAAACAAATTTGGGTGTCATCAGCTTACTGATAACCCCACGCCCCGTATCTCCAGATGATCTCTCCCAGCAGTTTCATGTAAATGTTAAATAGCATGGGGGACAGAATAGCTCCTTGAGGGACACCAGATCTCAGGTCCCTCTTATTGGAGCAGACGTCCCCCAGATGCACCATCTGGAATCTGCCCGAGAGGTAGGAACGGAACCACTGGAGCGCAGTGCCCCTGATACCCAACTCCCTCAGGTGTTCCAGAAGGACACCATGATCAATGGTATTGAAAGTTGCTGAGATGTCCAAAAGCACTAACAGGGACACGCTTCCCCTGTCCATGCCCAGATGGAAATCGACTAAGGCAACCATGGCAGTCTCAACTCCATAGCCCGCCCAGA
>NW_024820875.1:0-1845 GCF_019175285.1 Sceloporus undulatus | reverse complement strand
AGAACATGGCTGCCCGGCTGGTCACTGGCGTTTCCAGGACCAGCCGCATAACACCGGTACTGAAAGATCTCCATTGGCTGCCCATTCGCTTCCGGGCTCAATATAAGGTGTTGGTGATTACCTATAAAGCCCTAAATGACTTGGGCCCAGGATACCTAAAGGACCGCCTCTCCCCGTACATTCCGCCTCGCACCCTCAGAACGTCTGGGCAGCAACTACTGAAGGTGCCTGGGGCTAGATTATCCTCCACTACACGGAGGACATTTTCCACTGCTGCCCCAGCCCTTTGGAATACGCTGCCCACTGAGCTCCGCTCGATTACCACCCTGGCCCAATTCAGGAAGGACCTGAAAACCTTCCTGTTCCAACAGGCATTCCCCGACTAAAATCCTGTGGGCCTCCCTCCTTTTCCATGGCCAAGAGGTTGGGCTACAGGGCTTTTAGCCTGTTATTTTCATTGATTGTATGGTTTACTTTTGTGTGTCTGTATTTTATACTGTTTTGTGATACTGTTGTTTTTAACTTATGTTGTAAGCCGCCCTGATCACAGGAAGGAGCGGGATAAAAATAAAAACTTTATTATTTTATTATTTACAATGGTTTCTTCAAAACTAAAATAAAGGAACTGACTCATCTGAAAGGGAGTTTCTAGATATGTTGATCAAAATGACTAAAGACCTGTATCTGAGACGTGCACCAGGTGCAATAGAGTTGCTCTTAGACCTGAGAAGTTTGGGTCAACATCTACTCCAGTGATGGACCCCAGCCAAGTGGTTCACCTTGAGTTCCCATCTGTAGAATTAGAGTAGCAATCATGTACTTGATAGGTTAAGTGTTGGACTGGAGAAGATAATTGTTAAACATGCATTACACTAGAATGTTAAGGAAAAGATTTGCAATATAGAAGAAAACATTAATGCAGCTCTCATTATTCTATAGCCCTTAATGAGGTTTGGTTCCCACAGGAGAAAAAAGCACGTTCAGATCTTTTAGAAAGGCCAAGGAGATAATGTTTGGAAAATGAACATTCTAAGGATTGTCACATCAGGGAGGGAAAGAAATGGGAAACTGCATTTAAAAACAAAATGAGAGTCGTTTGTATCTTTTAACCCACTGCCAGGTTTCTGTTCCTCTGAAACATCCTGAAGCATTCCCCCCCCCCCCCCGCTGCCATTTGTGCATAAAAAAGTTGTACCAATTAAGAACCATTCCTGAACTTCTAACTGCTCAGAGGGAAATATCCAACTCCACAATTAGCGTGTTGAGAACTGAAGACAGCCAGGGTGATTTTGACAAGGTCGGATTCAAATGACTATTTAGGACAAAAACCTCAGTGGCAAAATACTTCCTCAAGGGGATCAATTAGAAAATAAAATACATCATGTGTTGGTAACATATTTACACATTCTGCTTGAACCAATGCATAGTTTTGCTTTCTCCTAATGTTCTTCTGCTTTGTCCCTTTCTTATTCCCCCCCCCCAACTTTCCTAATTAGAACAGTTGTTCAAGGCATCTGATCAGACACAGTGTCTAACTAATAAACCTCTAATGAGTTTCAGGAGCAAAGGCCTTGTTGAGGCAGACAGTGGCTTTTCTGAAAATAGTCTAGAACCCACATTGTTTTTCTCAGGCAACACTTTCCTTCATATTCAAGAAAAAATGTCCCTGGAGTTTTCTAGAAAAAAGGACTCTGCATTGTCATAGTTTCCCACACAACATAGGACATGACTTCTCAAACCATCCTGGCATGAATTCCCCCCCCCCCCCCCCCCCCCCCAACCACTTATTTCAAAACTAGCCTTGCTTTGTGTAGGTCTGTGGCCTTAGAATGGTACAATGAATTA
>NW_024820874.1:0-1845 GCF_019175285.1 Sceloporus undulatus | reverse complement strand
AGGCATTTAACCACTGCACCACCAGGGCTCAAATGTTTGGAAACCACTTACACATACATGCATATAGACCAAACTAATCCTATATATCTGATATTCTCTTTTTATTGCCCTTGAAATGTCTTCTAAACTTCACCTAGGCTGAGGTTTTCCACATTCCTGAAGCAAACGATACCTTCATTTATGCAAAATTGGCAGAAAACTGAGGTTGTCATCAATTCTCCTGAACCATCTTGCCAGTCTTATCTCTCAGTTTTGGCTTCTTCCAGAATATCTCCCATGTTTTTGCCCTGAGCAAGAGCCAAAATTAAATTCAGCTCAAACTATTGCTCCAGGTGAAATTCACTGGCAGCTCTCATTTTAATTAAATTATTACCTTTGAAGTGGAGTTAAAGAAGAGGTTTCCCCCTCTTCAATGTATGAAGGTAAGAAATGGCAACTTGAGGTTTGGCCCCAAATGACTTGTTCTCTTTATCACAGAGTCTTTCTCCATAAATGGTTTGGGAAGGAGCAAAAGCTTCTTTCTGCTCATATGAATAGATACATTCCTTACTTGTTAAGGAGGAAACATGTGGAGATAATCTTCAATTCTCTCTCTCTGTCTGTGTGTGTTTCCTCTTGAATAATAAGTCCCTGTCAAGTTGTCCTCATACAGAATGATGCATCCTCCACATGGACCTAACACATTTCCTCTAATGGATGTTAGTGTTATCCTAAGTATAATATTTATTCATTCTTTAATACAAATACCCTCCTAAGGCAGCATAAAATTAACACTGAAATAATAATAAAATTACAATAAATAACACTTTTTCAAAATGCTGTTTATTCATTAGTGTAACAATGAGAAAGCCATCAGGATTTTTCTCAAAGGACAGCTGGTGGTAGATGTCCTAATATGGTGGGAACAGGATGGGGCAATAAAAATAACTGGAAGAGGAATAAATACTAAGCATGTGCTGGGGTCTTTCCTACCAGTACATGATTGGTAGCCTAGTGGCAGAATGCGGGGGGGGGGGGGGGGGGGGGTCTATTGAAAACTAATCTATCAATCTTTTAATTTTCTATATTAAGTCAGCCCTTAAAATCAATGTTGTTTTCATTTCAGACACACCCACACCCACAGATGCAATATATATATATATATATATATATATGGCCTCAAGTCCCATGGTTTTCATTAATTTTCAATTACATTAGGGGTAATGGGGTATGACATCTGTGGATGCAGTTGGGGTGGGTGGGCTGTATCTACTTTCGCCTACAAGTCAAAAAATGTATGTCCAAAAATTTGCCCCCCAAATCCTGGGACAACTTATATATGAGTCAGTATGGTAATGCCAATGGCAACTCTTTCAGATTTCTCTGCCCATAGCAGGAGAGCAAAGGGTGTCTTTTAAAGAGAGCCAGTCACTTTCTCTCCCCCCCCCCACCTCAGCAAGGAATGCTGAAGGAGCTGCTAAGGAAACAGAGAGAGTGGAGGATCATTGCTGCTTCCTTAAAATATGATCCAGTTGTACACAAGTTGCACACTTTCTCTCCCGCTGCCTCAGCAATTTTTACAGTTGGCTCTCCCCAAATGGACTCTTCACCACCTCCAGCCCACATATCCCCTCCTCCACCTCTGCATTCTCTATGAGAAGACAAACTGCCAGGCTTGCAGACAACTGAGGACAGGAGGGTGGTGAAAGGTCCATCTGGGGAGAGCCTACCATAAAAGTGGGTTTCCTGGCAGGATTCAAGAGGTAAAGGTCGCCTGTGCCTGTTTAACCCCATTCCAAGGAAAAATGACTGCAATGGAGGCTCTTTGGTGCTTCCCTGCTGCAGCAGAGAAGAAACCTCTGTCCA
>NW_024820873.1:0-1845 GCF_019175285.1 Sceloporus undulatus | reverse complement strand
GCTCTGCTGCCCCTAAAGCAGCAGCAATTCATGACCTTTTCCTCTCCAAATCACTTATCTCCTCGCTCTTACAGAAACCTGGCTCCCAGCCCATGATACTGCTACCTCCGCTGCCCTTTCTCTTGGTGGTCTCTCCTTCACCCACACAAGCCGCCCTGAAGGTCAAGGAGGAGGGGTTGGTATCTTGCTATCTAACTTCTGCCAGTTTCAAGTTCTATCTTTTCCCCCCAGCTATCATTTTTCTTCTTTTGAGTTTCATCCTATTAGACTCGTCTCTCCTTTACAGCTCCGGGTTGCAGTTATTTATTGCCCTCCTGGTTCTGCCACCCAGTTCCTCTCAGACTTTGAATCATGGCTGACATTCGTTCTTTCAGATTCAGTCCTCACTTTGATCCTAGGTGACTTTAATATCCACGCTGATGATTCCAATAACCCTACAACGTCTCGCTTCAACTCTCTCCTAGCTTCTCTTGGCCTCCAACCACACTCCAACTCTTCAACTCATTCTCTCGGTCACTGTCTTGACCTAGTTCTTGCTGCAAACTGCGCCATTTCTGACTACCTGGCACTTGACTTTCCACTATCTGATCATTATTTAATCTCCTTTGCTCTTACTTACACTCCTCCTCCTCGTCATACTGTTCAATGCCATTTTCGTGATCTTCAATCTGTTAACTCTAACCATCTTGGTCAGACCCTGGATTCATCTCTCTCTTCCCTAAATCTTGGGGATTCTGCTGACTCAGCAATGTCTTTATTTAACTCCACTCTCTCCTCGACTCTTGACCATTTTGCCCCTGTCTCTGTACGCACTTCTTCCTCTAAGACTAGGCCTCAGCCCTGGCTTACCCCCATCGTCAAGTTTCTCCGGTCCTGCTCTAGAGCGACCAAACGTCTTTGGAGAAAGTCCAAACAGTGGGCTGATTTTATCCATTTCAAATTTGTTCTTTCTTCCTTCTCACGCGCCCTCTCTATGGCAAAACAGAATTATTACAAATCATTGATCTCCGCCAATGAGAGGCGCCCACAGTGTTTGTTCTCCACCTTCAACGCCTTGCTTAAACCTCCCTCTCCTCCTGTCTCTTCATCATTCTCTCCTAATGACTTTGCTAATTATTTCATCTCTAAGATTACCACTATTCGCTCTGAGATAGGCCCCCCTGATTCTTCTTCTGTTCTTAATCTTCTATCGCCCTTGCCTAAAAAATTTTCTGTGTTTCCTCCTGCCTCTTTGGATGAACTCTCTACACTTCTGAACTCTTCCAAACCTGCAACCTGTTCTCTTGATCCAATTCCTACTCGTCTTCTTATTTCTGTAGCTCCCTCTTTTCTGCCCTCACTTCTCCATATCTTCAATCTCTCTCTCTCTACAGGCTCCTTCCCTTCGGACTTCAAACATGCTCTCATTTCCCCAATTCTAAAAAAACCCTTCTCTTGACCCCTCCTCTTTGTCTAGCTATCGTCCAATTTCTCATCTTCCCTTTCTTTCTAAAGTTCTGGAACGGGTTGTTTATTCTCGCTGTCTTGAGTTTCTTGAAGCCAACTCCATCCTCGATCCCTTTCAGTCTGGTTTCCGCCCAAGGCATTCTACAGAGACAGCTCTCACTAAGATCTCCAATGACCTTTTGCGGGCCAAGGCTAATGGCCTTTACTCTGTTCTCATCCTTCTCGATTTGTCTGCAGCCTTTGACACTGTTGATCACTTTCTCCTAATTGACATAATCTCTGACCTTGGGTTCTCAGACTCTGTTCTTGACTGGTTTAGATCTTACTTGTCTGGCAGATCTTTTGCAGTACACTGCTACCTCGGGTTACGAAATTAATTCGTTCCGCCATTCCTTTCGT
>NW_024820872.1:0-1845 GCF_019175285.1 Sceloporus undulatus | reverse complement strand
TGTTTAAAGATGCATGCTTCCTAAGAGGCCAGAAGCCGTGCCAAAGACACGCTCCAGTCCTAAGGACTGGAGTGCAGCTTTGGTGCAGCTTCTGGACTCTTAGGACGCATGCATCATTAAACATCATACCTCCAAACTGACCCAAAGCAGCTTTATTTTGGCCTGTTTGCATGGGGCCGTTGTTTTGAACGTTATTGTATTAGAACAGAATCTTTGGATGTATTTGGTGGAGTGGAAAACCAGGGATAGGCCTATATAGCGCCGCATGGGGGAAAGCGATGGCGTGCGTGCTCATGGCATGTGCACCGCACCACACCGTGAGCTCACGCCCCATTATTTTCTCTTACTCACGGGTCCAGAACAAATCCCCCACGTAATGGAAGGCCCCCCTAATAATAATAACAACAACTGGAACTCCCATTTTAACAGACCAGTCTGTTTCTATAACGGAAAGGGTGGTAAACAAAGATGAAAACTAGTAAATAAACATGTCCTTTAAAAGTCTTCACTGATGTTAATATCCATCCATTTGTGTTTTTGGCGATGAATGACTGTGCTTATAAAAATTAAAAATTTGTTATCTCAGCAGTAGTAGTTCATTAGACCCATCAGTGCAGTTGTGACAAATCGGACGTCTATATCAGGCCTGCACAACATACGGCCCCTAAGGGTCCTATAGGCTGGCCCTTTTCGGCCGTGAAGGAATACATAGGATCCGAGAGCTGGAAGTTACTACTAAGGGGCATATAGGCTGACCCTCTTAGGCCGTGCAGGAATACATAGGATCCTAGAGCTGAAAGTTACTACTAAGGGCCATATAGGCCGGCTCTCTTCGGCTGTGCAGGAATACATAGGACCCTAGAGCTGAACGTTACTACCAAGGGTGATATAAGCCGACCCTCTTCGGCCGTGCAGGAATACAGATAATTAAAGACAGTGGGAAGGGAAAGGATTTACTGGGATAATTGGAGAGTTTGCAATGGAAGGAAGCTGAGGATGAAGGGGAAAGGGAAAGAGAAACTAGTACATTATTAAAAGCAGCTGAGAAATTGGGAGGTCAGATGTCTGAAGAAAAAACACAGCAAAGTGCATGAACACACAAATTACTATTTAACATAACCATTTTTTTATTATAAAATAACCATACTAGAACTGTCTTTCACCAGCCTTTTTGGACTCTCTGCTGCTGGCTTTGTCTCTTTGGCCTGCTGCTGGGCTCATCAACAGGGAGCTGGTTCATCATCATCCTCCCATTCTCTGCTGCAGATGGCAGGCAGGTGGAAAGAAGGAAGGATGGAAAGAAGGAAGGGGAAAAGGAGATTTCCCCCTGAGACTGCAGCTGCCTCCTGAACAAAGAGGAGGATGGCAGCAGCAGAAGGGCCATGCCAGTCTCAGGCACCAGCAGAGACCCATCATCATCCTCTTGCCTCTGTCTCCCAGAGTCTAGTTCTGGATAATTGGGAGCCCTCCTCTTTCATGGGAAGAGAGGGAGGAGCAGGGGAAAAGGGGAAGAAGGGAATGGAGGAGGGGAAAGGGAAGAAGGGAAGGAAGGAGGTATGGAGGACAGAGGGAAGGAAGGAGGGGAAGGGGGAAGGAGGGAGGGAAGGAAGGAGGGGAAGGAAGGAAAAGTGATGTAGGGAAGGAAGGAAAGAAAAAAGAGGAAAGGAAGGAAGGAAGGAAGGAAGGAAGGACAGAGGGAATGAAAGAAGGAAAGAAAAATGGAAGGACAGAATGAAAAGGAAGGAAGAAGGAAATAAAGAAAGAAGGAAGAAAGGCATGAAAGAAAGAAAGGAAACATAGAAGGGAGGGAGGAAGTGATGGAAGGAAAGAAGAAGGGAAGGGAGG
>NW_024820871.1:0-1845 GCF_019175285.1 Sceloporus undulatus | reverse complement strand
CCCCCCCCAATCTGCTTTATATCAGTCCCTTCTTTCTGTTAATTGCCACAGGAGGGGCGCAGCTCAGCTTGGCTGCCCATAGCCCCACCCTCTTCCTCTAAATGCAATGGTGAAGGTGCTGGGCAACTGAGTCAAAATGAATATCCTCCCCCCTCCTGTAGACAAAAATACATGATGACAGGCCACATTGATGTGACCCTCTTGAGCATAAAAAGAGCATCCAGGAGAATGTGCCATAACATGGAAACTGCAGAAGGTCCAAGAGAACTCATCATTGCCCAGGAGAATGAAAAGAATGTGCAGATCATAGAATCATAGAGTTGGAAGAAACCACAAGGGCCATCCAGTCCAACCTCTTGTCATGCAGGAAATCTCAATCAAAGCATCCCTGACAGATGGCCATCCAGCCTCTGTTTAAAGACATCCAAGGAGGGAGACTCCACTACACTCGGAGGGAGTGTGTTCCACTAACGAACAACCCTTACTGTCAGGAAGTTCCTCCTAATGTTTAGGTAGAATGTCTTTTCCTGTAGCTTGCATCCATTGTTCCGGGTCCTGTTCTCTGGAGCAGCAGAAAACAAGCTTGCTCCCTCCTCAATATGACATCCCTTCAAATACAGTATTTAAATAAAGCTGTCATATCACCTCTTAACCTTCTCTTCTTCAGATTGTATCCAGGTGGGAAGGAGTGGGAGGGTTGCTGGAAAGGAGGAGGAAGATCCAGAGGAGGAGGACAGCCTGGAAGAGCCTGATGAACAAGGACGAAGATGGGAAGCAGCTGGGAGAGGAGAGAGGGGCGAGGCCCATGGGAGGTGAGGTAGTGAGGTTATAAGGCCGAAGGGAGAGGTGGCCGGGAGGAAGCATGGTGGAAGAAGGGAGCGCGTGGAGGTGGACGTGGACGTGAGAGGGGCAGCTCAGGTGACCCAGAGTCTGAGGAGAGATGGCTGGCCAGCACCCCTGCAGCACGGTTGTGGGCAGGTAGCAGCCGGATCCAGAGGAGCCTTGCTTATGAGAGACCCCGCATGGGACAGAGACTTGGGGGGTCAAGAAAGACACCTGGTATCCTTACCCCGCTCGAGGGGACCCGGAGAACCTAGAAAGAACTTGTTGGGACGAGAAGGGCCAGCGCTGGGAGCACGTCCCAGTTCTGAAGGCACGGGAGAAGGCGGAGGTGGAAATGGGTGAAGAAGGGCGAAAGACCACTGGGTCTAGGAAGACCGACTAGGACCGACGAGTGACGTAACTCTCAGTGGTTGTGGGACTTTGTTGAAAGTTTGGGGGAGGAAGACGCTTTGTGTTGCTATTAAAGTTTGTTGCACCGCATCACGTGTGTCAGGTGCCTTCTTAAAGCAACATGGAAGTGAGGAGCCTGACCGGAGTCCAGGGAATACAGGCCCTGCCCACACAGACTAAACATCCCCAGCTCCCTAAGGCATTCCTCATAGGGCATGGTTTCCAGGCCCTTCACTATTTTGGTCGCTCTCCTTTGGACACACTCCAGTTTCTCAACATCCTCTTTGAATTGTGGTGGCCAGAACTGGATACAGTATTCCAGGTGGGGCCTGACCAAAGCAGAATAGACTGGCACTATTACTTCCCTTGATCTAGACACTATACTTCTATTGATGCAGATGATAATGTGTCAATGCGAGTTCGATGATTTGGGTGACTACATTGTATGTGATATTCCTAATCCCCAGAATACTTTAAATTAAGCCTGTTTGCTTTTTTGAACAACTTTTTTTCGACAGTATTTTAACCACACTTTTTCTTTAATTCTGCAAGAATGCAAGAAAGTGGTACATCAATAGATTTAGTCTTCCTTCCCTCACCACAAATGCACAG
>NW_024820870.1:0-1846 GCF_019175285.1 Sceloporus undulatus | reverse complement strand
GTGACAGTTATGGAGGGAGGGCACTCAGTCTTCAGGCCAGCCCCTGATGACGCTGGGCCGGCCTGCTCTCTCCCTCAACGGCCGAAAGATGACAGTTATGGAGGGAGGGCACTCTGTCTTCAGGCCAGCCCCTGATGACGCTAGACCGAGATTCCACAGCAAAACAAACCGACAGCAACATGGCGCACTTTCCGGCTGTCTAGGAGGAACCAGTCGCTGCTGTGAACCCAAAGAAAAATGACTGTGGTTACTCATTTCCTCTTATTCACATAGCACCATCTTTGCACTTCTCGCTCCTAGTGTAATGTTTGGTGTAAAGCTAGCAGGTCTCTGCCCCAAGCAGTTTACAGTCAGACCTTGAGACCCCAAACAGAGAAAACCAAAGAGGCAAGGGACTGGAGAGGCTGAGTTAATGGAGCAGATTTGCACAGGTTGGGAAAGTTACTGTTTAGGACTATCACCCCCAGAATCCTATGATTACTGGGGGATTCTGGGGGTCTTGGCAAAGAACCTACCCCAAGCTTTGAGAAAGAGAGCTCTGTTGACTGTGGTTGAGGAACCTCAAAACACAATCTTGGATTGTTAAAAATGCTGGTGTTGTATTCAAAACAGACCATCGTCATTTTATCATTTTTCTGTCTCTCCTGTAAGATTCTTAACCTCTTTGCCTGATGAAGAAGCCAGTGGAGCTTCAAAAGCTTGCATCGTGTCTTTTGTGCATTTCTGGTCGGCCGATTAAAGGTATCAGCGTTTTGTGGGATTTTATAGATAAGGAATGGTTACCCTTTTTTGAAGAAGAAGCAGTGGCTTCTCCTTCACTGGAGGGTTTTAAACAGAGCTTGGATAGCTATCTCATTCATTGTGGACACTAAGATGGACTTTGGGATCTCATCCTGCTCTTACAATAAAAGGTTTTCTTCCGGGGAGGTTTACCCTTTACCTCCTTTGAGGCTGAGAGTGTGGCCTGCCCAAAATCACTAAATGGGTTTCCATGCTTGAGTGGAGATTCAAACCACGTTCTCCCATACTCCTAGGCTGCGTTCACACTGCAGAAATAATACAGTTTGACACCACTTTATATGCCCTGGCTCACTGCAATGGAATTTTCCAAAGTCTAGTTTCGTGAAACGTTAGCCTTCTCGGTCAGAGAGCTCTGGTGCCACAACAAACTCAAATCCCAGGACTTTGCATCTACACCTGGCAGTTAAAGTGGTATCAAAATGGATTATTTCTGTAGTGTGGATGCAGCCTCTTTGCATTTGCAGACTTTGCATTGACACATAGCAGTTAAAGTGGTATCAAACTGGATTATTTCTGCAGTGCGGATGCAGCCTCTGTTGGTGCCACCACAAACTACAGAACCCAGGATTGCATAGCGTTGAGCCATGGGAGTTAAAGTGGAGTCAAACTGGATTATTTTCTGCAATGTGGATGCAACATTCAAACCACTAAATCCCACTATTTCAAAAGAAGAAGAAGAAGAAGCAAGAAATAGCCTCTGTTTTGAAAGTAAGCTGCAAATGCTTAAGGGAAGAAGGATCTTAATGTAAGTACAAACTTGTTAGAAAAACTGTTTAAAAAGTTTATTTTTGCGACTTGTTTTAGTCCTTTGCAATCCTTGAGAAACAAGGGAACTCTATTCAACATGGATTTGAGGCCTCAGCAAGGGAGCGACGGTCTCGGTTGACCATGTTTTGCAAAATCCATCTTTGCATAGTGCGGCAAAGAGGAGCACACGCTGAAATTGTGCGGCCTGTTTTTTTCCCTTTCATTGTCCCCGAGAATAGAGAGATCTTTGTTTTGTCAATTGCAGAAGGACGCAAAAGTGGGGGAGTTGGATGGACCC
>NW_024820869.1:0-1846 GCF_019175285.1 Sceloporus undulatus | reverse complement strand
AACATAGAAACAGAACCTTCAGTATCAGAACATTGTGAAGGGATAAAAGTAGGAGAAGACGCCATAGGAGAAGGACTATAAACTAAACAACCAGGGTGAGTTAGGGTTATCTTGAAATAAGAAAATAGTGTTACCTCTGAGTATAAATATTTGGGTAAAGGGACAAAATGGGTCCCAGAATAATTTCCTGGAATGTAAAGGGCATAAGCCAGGAGAGAAAGAGGAGACACGTGATGCACTGTCTGGGAAAGAGGGATTTTGATGTTATTTGCTTGCAGGAAATTAAAATGAAACAGGGAGATTTAAAATATCTGAGGAACTCCAAACTGGGTACTTTATTTTGCGCGGCAGTTAACAAAAGGAAAAGAGGTGTGGCTATGTTTGTTAGTAATAAGTATGAAGCGAAGTTAATAAAAAAAGATATTGATGGTAGATGGTTATGTGTGGAGGTAATAATAAATGATGTTAAATATTTGATCTACAATGTGTATGGACCTTTAGAAAGGAAAGATGACTTCTTTGGGAAACTGAGTGATGTAATGAGAGATATTGATGGGGATAATCTGATTTTGACAGGAGATTTTAATGGTGTCATTAACCCAAAAATAGATAGACTTTCAAAGAAAAGGTTGGTAAGAAAGGCACAGGGGAAATTACCTAGGAGTTTTTTTAATTTAATGGATGAATTTAATCTGATAGATGTTTGGCCATATCGTTATGGGGAAAAAGCGGGATATACCTTTTTCTCGGATGCACACAAATCTCACTCTAGGCTAGATATGTTCATGGTATCAAAAACGGTCATTACAAAAATCAAAGGTATGGAAATATGGCCAAGGGACCTTTCCGATCATAACCTGATAGAGATTGAACTAAATACGGGTCAGAGAGTGAAGAGAGGATGGAGATTAAATGAACGGGTTCTGGAGGATGAAGGTTTCATTAATAAAGTTAAGAAGGAACTAAAATTTTTCTTTAAGGAAAACAGCAGAAAGGAAAATAAAATGAAGGTGGTTTGGGATACAAGTAAAGCTTATATAAGAGGACTATTCAGAAAATGGCAGAAATAACAAAGAAAGAAAGACATCTAGAAGAGGTAATTAAAACTGAACTTAGAAGGAAGGAACAAGAACTACAACAGAATAGGGGTAATAAGAAATTGAAAAAAGAAATTAAAATTTTGAAGAAACAATTAGATAAAAAATTTGCAGAAGAAATAGCTATAAAACTAAAAAAGCTGAAACAGACTCAATTTGAAAATGCAAATAAAATAAGTAAATGGTTGGCTAATAAGTTAAAACATGATAAAGAGAAAAAAATGATTACGAAAATTAGGCAAAATAATAAAACAGTAACAGAACAAAAGAAAATAAAAGAAGGCTTCGTAGCGTACTATAAAGAACTTTTTGAGATAAAAGGGACAACATGGACTGAAGATAGGTTAGATTCAGTAATACAACAGTGTAACGAAATTAATCTTAAAATGGAACAGAAGGAAAAACTAAATGCCGAAATCTCGTTAGAAGAGATAAATGAAGCTATTGGAAAACTTAAAAATATGAAAGCCCCTGGAGAAGACGGTTTGACAGCAAAGTACTACAAAATTTTTGCGGCAGAATTGCAAGATGCTTTATATAAGGTGTTCAATTTAGTTCATGTAGAGGGAAAGCCAGAAACATGGGGGAAGACAATTCTAACTTTGATCCCAAAAGAAGGGAAAGATGAGCAATTAATGAATAATTACAGACCAATCGCACTCATGAACAATGATTACAAAATATATGCTCATATTTTGGCAAATAGGCTTAAGAAGATACTAATAGAGATAATTAAAAAGGACCAAAAT
>NW_024820868.1:0-1846 GCF_019175285.1 Sceloporus undulatus | reverse complement strand
TTTTAGAGCTACTGGGCGGACATCACGAGTGCGCCAATGACACGCAGCGATGTGCAGATGCTGTGCGTCGCTTAAATAAAGATGGCGGCCCCCGTGTGGACGGGAGGCCACCATCAGGATGCCACCCGCACGTATTAGGGTTAGGGACTGTGTGGTTGGTGCACGGTCCTTAACCCTAGTATTGCCAACGCCACACCCCTTTCGGCCCGTCTGTCTTGGGCCATAGACAGATACCCCCCCCAAAAGTAACCCTTCTTTCCCTCAACAGTAAAATCACAATAAAAATTCATGAAATAACTTAGCAATAGCTTCTTTCATGTTATGAGCTACCTCAGGTGGCCAGCTCACCAGCCCTCTCCCCTACTAGAACCTTTCAAAATTTCACTTTGCAGGTAAGGCTTGTTTTATTTCATAAGCAGTGGAGTCATTGTGTGTGTTTACAGAATACACCAGATGACACCCTAAAAGGGGGTGACACCTCTATTCCTCAAGTGTCTAAGTTTTGGCAGAAATGGGCCATGGTGTTTGCTTGTGTCTCTTCAAAATGCTGAAGAAACGGTGTGAGTGGAGCAAGGCTCAGTGGGAGGAAAGGAGAGGCCCCAGGTTTTTTTTAAATTAAATTTCAAAATTTCAAAATTTTAATTTAAAAAAATTCCTGAAAAATATCACATTTTACCAAATGTTCACTTTAACCACATGAAACTATGTATACGTAACTACATTTAGGCTATGCATAAGATATTGTGGTTCAAAGGTATCATTTTAATTTGGGTGGTTGTTTATGTCACAACTATGGTATTACTATTGCATTCAGTGATATATGGGAGTTATGATTTATGAGTGCAACCACTCATGGTGTCACCCTCCATTGACCTCCTCCTCCTATTCACACCATACAGAATCCTTAGTCATGCTTTTTTGCACTCGCTTTAGTTGTAAATCGTAACTCCCATATTTATACCACTGAATGTAAATGCTAACAGTTGTGACATAAACAAAATTAAAATTGTATCTTCAAATTACAATATTGTATGCACAACTTAAATGTATTTACATATACATAGCGAAGATTGGGTTAAAATGAGATTTTTTTAAAAAGAAAATTTAAAAAGAATAATTTATTTAAAAAATTTAATTACAATTTTGAAATTTGAAATGTAAAAAAAAAAATCTGGGGCCTCTCTTTTGCTCCCACTGAGCTTCACGCCACTCCCACCATCTCTTAAAGCACAACATATGGCCCGAGGGCCGCATGTGGTCCGCCAAAGGATTTCAGGTGGCACACAAGAATGTGGAATGACTTCTCCTGAGGAGAAGGCCAGGCAGAAGAAGAGGAGGATGGACAAATTCTTGCCGAGCAAGGCTTCTCCACTATCTGGCTTTCTCCTGAGGAAAAGGCTGGGTGGAAGATGAGGATGGGTGAACACTTGCAATGCTCCTCTGCTGTTTGGCTTTCTCTTGAGGAAAAGGCCAGGAGGAGGAGGACGGAATTAGTATTATGCCTCGGGGAGTGGTGGAGTCTCCATCTTTGGAGGTCCTTAAGCAGAGGCTGGATAGCCGTCTGTCAGGGATCGTTTGATTGAGAGTTCCTGCATGGCAGAATGGGGTTGGACTGGATGGCCCTGGTGGCCTCTTCCAACTTTTATGATTCTAATTAGAACCATAAGTTGGAAGAGACCACTAGGGCCATCTAGTCCAACCCCATTCTGCCATGCAGGAACTCACAGTTATTAATATTTAATTAAAAACCTATCTGAGGCCCAAAGGAGTTAACCTGTATTAATTTTGGCCCTTTCCTACTGCCAAGTCGGGCAGGTCTGTCTTCAAAATGGAAGCAGGTGAATGC
>NW_024820867.1:0-1846 GCF_019175285.1 Sceloporus undulatus | reverse complement strand
TTGCTTATGTTTCTCCCTACATGAAATGCTATGTACATTGACGGTACCTATAAAGCATTATTACCCATTGAGATGCTTCTTCTGCTTTTTTGCCTGGCAAGGTGGAAGAGGAGGAAACAGGGGCATTCCTAGGGGGGTGCGGAGTGTACTGGGGAACACCTCCAAAGGAGGAGGAGTCCCAAACGCAGTCCATGAAAACAGCCAAAGGCTGGTTGCTACACAGCTGATAGCCTGCAGCTCATGATGAGCCAGCCAAGTCACAGTTCAGCACTTACGTCACTGTAGTAGATACAAGCCTTAAGTCCCAAAGAGAGTTCACATCAGAGCCACGCACTCCACTCCCGTGGTCTTTCTCTGCTGGGCTCTGCAATGCTGCCCAAACCTACAACTGCATAAAGTGCTAAAGAACTACTCAGAGTCCCCAATTGCTATTTACAGAACTTTACTACTAAGTATATATAGCACTACATACATGACAACGAACCAGCCATTACTCAGCAACAACCTCTACTCAGTAACCCACACTCTCTAGTGGGTTATGTTCACTATTTATGCACACTTTCCAAGGCATGATTTTTGCTGCTTCAAAAACTCTTGCTCTCCGGGAGGAATGACATAAAGCTAGACTCCTAGCTCCACCCCCTAGTGACTCACAGGTGTGACTCACAGAAGCTCCAGCCCCTCAGCAACAAGCACACTCTCCCAAGAGTTTTTTAAAAATTCAAACACTCCCCAGTCAAAATGACTGACCAGCAACTGCTCTCCTTCTCCTCTCTGTAGCAGAAACTGGTCTGGAAAGGCTCGGTCAAAATTAGCTGCCCAGCAACTGCTCTCCTTCTCCTCTCTGTAGCAGGAACTGGTCCAGAAAGGCTCAGTCAAAATTAGCTGGCCAGCAACTGTTCTCCTTCTCCTCTCTGTAGCAGGAAATGGCCTGAAAAGACTCTGGGAGGAGTTATATAGACTCATAGCTCCACCCCCTAGTGACTCACAGATGTGACTCACAGATGTGACTCACAGAAGCCCCACCCCTCAGCAGCATGCACACTCTCCCAATAGTTTGGTTTTCCTACTGACCCACAGCACTTCTGTCTTGTCTGGATTAAGCCTCCACCTGACACCAGAAGGACAACACAGAAGAAGCCAATCTAGCTGCCCTTGGGAGGGAACACCACAGTCTGGGTGCAGCCGACTCAATCTCCCATGTTCCCGCCTGAAAATGATGAAAAATGGGGGATGGAGAGAAGGGCCTCCCCTGAAGATGTCCTCACTTGGCCAGGCTCAGAGGGGAACATAGCGTCCTTCAGATAGCCGGGATCTGGGCTGTATAGAGAATTGTAGGCCATAAAAATCATTTGGAACTGCGTTGGGCAACAGTCTAATAATAATAATAATAATAATAATAATAATAATTTGTATTTGTATTTCCTGCCTCTCCGTGCGGATCGAGGCAGGATTACAGCAAAGAATAAAAACCACAATACAATACAAAATACAATATTATCTAAAAAATACAGTCAGTAAAACAACAGCAATATTACTCCCAATCACTAAAAAGACCATATCGTTGTCAATTTTCCGTGTTATCAAGTCAGAGTGGGAATGTTCCATGAAATCCTTCTGGAACGCCTGAGAGAGTTAGGTATTGGGGGCATTGTGCTTCAGTGGTTCCGGTCCTACCTCTCAGGATGATTCCAGATGGTGAGGCTGGGGGACAGCTGCTCTCGCAAAAGAGAGCTGACATCGGGCGTCCCTCAGGGCGCCATTCTGTCCCCCGTGCTATTTAACATTTACATGAAGCCGACTTCCGGTTGCAACGCCAAGACGCTCGGAGGCAAGTTGCTTTGGC
>NW_024820866.1:0-1846 GCF_019175285.1 Sceloporus undulatus | reverse complement strand
CCCAACAATTATCGTCCAGTCAGTCTGACATCAATACCAGGAAAGATTCTGGAGCAGATCATTAAACAGAGAGTCTGTGAACATTTAGAAGGCAATGCCATAATCACAAAATGTCAACATGGGTTTCAGAGAAACAAGTCATGCCAGACAAATCTAATCTTATTTTTTTGATAAAATTACCAGCTTAGTAGATGAAAGGAATGCTGTGGATAGAGTATATCTTGATTTCAGAAAGGTCTTTGACAAGGTTTCCCATGACAGTCTTGCAAACAAGCTTGTAAAATGTGGATTAGACAACGTAACTGTTATATGGATTTGTAATTGGTTGACTGGCTGAACCCAAAGAGTGCTCAATAATGGCTCCTTTTCATCCTGGAGAGAAGTGACCAGTGGGGTCCCACAGGGCTCTGTCCTGGGCCCAGTGTTATTCAACATCTTTATCAATGACTTGAATGACAGAATTGGGGGCATACTCATCAAATTTGCAGATGACACCAAATTAGGAGGAGTAGCTAATACCTCTGAGGACAGGATCAAACTTCAGAATGACCTTAATAGATTAGAAAGCTGAGCCAAACATGAAATTCAATATGGAGAAATGTAAGGTACTGTACTTAGGGTGGAAAAATGAAATGCACAGATATAGGATGGGGGACACTTGGCTGAACATGACTACACATGAATGGAATTTGGGAGTCCAAGTAGACCAGAAGTTGAACATGAGTCAACAGTGCGATGCAGCAACTAACAAGGCCAATGCGATTTTAGGCTGCATCAATAAAAGTATAGTGTCTAGATCAAGGGAAGTAATAGTGCCACTCTATTCTGCTTTGGTCAGACCCCACCTGGAATATTGTGTACAGTTTTGGGCACCAATTCAAAAAGGAAATTGAGAAACTGGAGCGTGTCCAAGGGAGGGCAACTAAAATGGTGAAGGGTATGGAAACCATGTCCTATGAGGAATGACTTAGGGAGCTGGGGCTGTTTAGACTGTAGAAGAGAAATTTAGGAGGTGATATGATAGCCCTGTTTAAATTCTTGAAGGGATGTCATATTGGGGAGGGAGCTAGCTTGTTTTCTGCTGCTCCAGAGACTAGGGACCTTACCACACGGGGGCTTTTTGAGCGTCAGTTTGCATTGGCCGATTCGTATTCGCATCATATCGCATCGTTCATCCACACTCATGCTCTCTGAATACGCTTTGCCGATTTGTATTCGCGTCATATTGCATCATTCATCCACACCTGGGCGGCCTTCCGGATCGAGGTCTTGCGCATCGGCCAATGCGTATTCATGCAAAGCGAGGCCAATGCAGATTGGATCACCACACCAGCCCAATACAATGTGTGTTCGCCGATGCGCATCGGCAGCTTTGCGCATGCTCTGTGGGGCTCTGAATGGGGCGCAACATTTTTAACTTCCGGGGGTGAAGAATAAGGTCACTGTTTAGCGCGGTATATTGTGAGATTTGCTGCCTTTAGCCACTTACGAAAGGGGTATGCACCATCTGTATATGTGTGTGTGTATGTATGTGTATATATATATATATATATATATATATATATATATATATATATATGCACACACATAAATACATACATACATACTTATATATATATATATATACACATAGTGGTACAGCCAAAAGTGTGATGCCTTTTCTATGTGTACACACACACATTTGTCTGCCTGAGTGTTTATATATATATATATATATATATGTGTGTGTGTGTGTGTGTGTGTGTGTGTCTTTTTAGATTGTAAGCCTGAGGGCAGGGAACTGTCCAATTAAAAAGATTGTATGTACAGCGCTGTGTAAATTTACAGCGCTTTATAAATAAAGGTT
>NW_024820865.1:0-1846 GCF_019175285.1 Sceloporus undulatus | reverse complement strand
CATACATTTTCCTTTTCAGTTCACTGCATGTATGTATGGGGAGGTTGCGGTTTGTGGTGGACTTAAGGTGTTGAAAAAAATGTTAGAGCCACATGGGCCATCTTTTCCCCACCACTGTTCTAAGATGTCTTCCGTTCCCAAATGATAGGCAACATTTGAAAAGTAGGAATCAACCTGGAGTGACCAGACAGAAAAGGAACTGGATAGCCAACCATATGGATTCTCCTTTAGGTTATAACAAATTTTGCCAAGAAGACTCCATGATAGGGTTGCCTTAGAGTCTCCATAATAACTTGAAGGCATACAGGTAGAGAAGGAAACCGTGGCATAATCGGAAACAGTAGGTGCAGATAGTACCAGCCTTTTGGAAACTCTTATGATTAGATGCTCCTCCTGACAAGTGACTAACCATCTGCCTCAGTGAATGGTGGTATCTAATAATAATAATAATAATAATAATAACAACAACAACAACAACAACAACAACAACAATAGGATTTATTTATATGCTGCCTAATCACTGGGAATCCAGGCGGCTTACAACAGAGGGGATAATAGATGGTTCTATTCTCTGGAGGTCCTTAAACAGAGGTTCGATAGCCATCTTTTGAGAGAGCTTTCATTGATGTATTCTTGCATGGCAGGGGCCTGGAACTTGCAATCCTTTCTAATTTTGCGATTCTACAATTCTCTCTCTTTCTACACATACAACATTAGATAAAGAGACAGAAGCAAAATTAAAATTATTGCCCAGGGTTTACAGGCTTTCCATGGGCCAGGGAGCCATATACATTTACAAAATCAAATATGCCACTGTTTCCTTCTCTACCTGCGTGCCTTCAAGTCATTAGGGAGACTCTAAGGCAACCCTATCATGGAGTCTTCTTGGCAAAATTTGTTAGAGGAGGTTTGCCATTGCCTTTCCTTGAGGCTGAGAGAGTCTGGCTTGCCCAAGATTCCCTGGTGGGTTTCATAGGGGAATTGAACCTTGTTCTCCAGAACTGTAGTTCAAAACTTCAGAGTAAAAACAGTTTAAGTATGATAGATGTAGTTTTGATGCACATTTGATAATATTATGAAACATTTAGAATTCCTTTTACACATTTCTTTGTTGGAGGACTCCCACATCAAGGAGTGGCACCCTGTCATCCAGTGGCATGGGCTGCAGGTAGTTTGGATATCTGAATTCCAGTGTACAAGTAACATATGGGCTCTTCTTCAAATGCCTGTGACCAATGTACTGTCATGAGGGGGCATGGGGAGAGCATGATCCAGTGGCTCAGCTTCTCGGCCCACATGAAGAATGTATGAAGGTAGATTACATGCATATTCAAGCCACCTCTGCCACACTTTGAATGTCCAACCATCTCCAACCTTACTGGATGGAAAGCTCTTCTTTTCAGTTCTAAAAGTTCAGTTACTTATTTTGGGTAGCAGCTCCCAGAATTGCTTCAGTTGGGGATTCTTCCAGAAAGGAAATTTTCCAAGCTCTGGAGTAAAGTTACCGTATATTGTGAGTTAAAGAAACATATGAAAGGTATTGCGGGAGGAGGGAGATGTTTTGATATTAAGTGATTATGAAATTGAGTGGCACAGTTGCTGTAAGCGCCACCCTCCTTTCTTAGGGTCTCAGCTGCTTTGCTCCTCTATACTGTATTATTCATTCTTTTCAGAACAGTTTAAAGTGGACATGCTTAATTTAATGTGCCGTCTGTCTCAGAAAACTACACTATAGGGTTTTGTATTGTTGCATGGGTTTCTGTTTGTTTTGTTTTTTGGTCTGTTGAAATCAAGTATTATGCACACCAGATGGATTTGTTTATTTATTTATTTGTTGCTGAGGCAA
>NW_024820864.1:0-1846 GCF_019175285.1 Sceloporus undulatus | reverse complement strand
TCCCAGGAGGAAGGATGGCCATTTCATGTAAGCAAATCCAGGCAGCATATAAACTCAATATGAACAAGCTTGCACTTCTTATTTCAAGAAAATCCTAGGAGCTCTTATGGACTTTCTATATAAGCAAATTAGGACAGTGTCCCAATTTATCTTCTGTCTTACAAAAACTTTGATATGTTGCACTAGTACTACACAGTTTAGCACTGATTTGTGGAAAGAAAGGCAAGCCAGCTCTCACCCCTCTTTCAACATACTGTCATTTTGTTACTAAAAAAGAACGCTATACCAAATTCTACACTCAGCCTACATAGTATGCTGAACTCGAATACAAACTGTAAGTTTAGTTCCATCACAGCACCACTCCTGACTCGAACCTGGACCCTAACTCTAACTCTATGCTCCTGGTAATATAAAAGAAACCTTTACCAAATTCTACCCTCCTCCTTTATTGTATTTTGAATGCTCATGCAAATGGAAAGTTTAGTTCCATCACAGCACCTCTCCTGACACAGACCCTAACCCCAACCACAACCCTAATGCTAACCCTAACTCTAACACCAAACCCAACCCTAACTATAATCCTAATTCTAACCCCAACTCAACCCTAACCCTATGTTATTGGTAATAAAAAAGAAAAGGTATAACAAGTTCTACCCTCAGCCTATATTATACTCCAAAACCTACTCCAAATGGTCAGTTTAGTTTCATCTCACCATTTCTCCCGAGTCTAACCCTAACCCTACATCCTAACCCTAATCTGATGTTACTGAAAAGAAAAAAAAATCTGTATCAAATTCTACCCTTGTCCTTTATTGTACCGGTAATCCAAATGGTTTATTTCATTCAATCACATCACCTGTTCTGACCCTGACCCTAACCCTAGTCCCAACCCTCACCCTAACCTTATATACTATCCCTAATCCCAATCCTACTCCAACCCCAACCCTATGTTACTGGTAATAACAAATGAAAGGTACAACAAATTCTCCCCTCAACCTAAATTATACTCCAAATGGTTTCATCTCACCACCTCTCCTGACCCAATTAAGCTATTTTTACAAGTTAAAAACATTACATATCAAAATGTAAAAAACTCTATATATAAAACTCTGAGACCGCCTTATCGAGCACCCATATCAGTGTGAGACAGCTTGTGGGAGAAAGGCAACATATACATCTTGTAATAATAATAATAATAACAACAACAACAACAACAACATGTTTGTTGTTGGACTACAGAAAGAGCCCGAAGATACATAACTTGGTAATGCTTATCGATAAAAATTATATTGTACGTTATAGTAAAGTGATAATTGTCAGGAAATGACATTGGTGTGGCCACTAGGGGGAGCTGTCGTGCAGATAATTTACAGCTCCAGTGGCAGCTAATGTGTCAGCATTCAAACAGTGCATCATCGGAATGTTGATGCAACTGTCAACTGTCAGTTCTCAACTGTCACTGAGACTGAGAGAGATAGTTGGTGCCTCAGAGTGGGCTGTGTCTGTTACAGAGAGGCAGTGAGATGGTTGTGTGTTAATGTGGCTGCCACAGATGTTGTGTTATTGTTGGCTGGTGTAAATATTGTGTAAGTGGTACCCCGGGATACGAATGCGCCGCCTTACGAAATTTCCAGGTTACGAAAAAAATCCATTTAAAAAAACTGTTCCGGGTTACGAAGGTTATTTCGGGTTACGAAAAAATTTTTGGTGCTTTTCGGCGCTATTTTGCACGAAATCGCGGCTTTTCCCCATTAGCGCCTATGGCTTTTTCGCCTTACGAAGATTTTCGGGTTACGAAAGCGGCGGCGGAACGAATTAATTTCGTAACCCGGGGTACCCCTGTATT
>NW_024820863.1:0-1846 GCF_019175285.1 Sceloporus undulatus | reverse complement strand
CCAGCGGCCAAATCACGCAGTTCCCCGGTGCAGCAAAAAAGAAGCGGAAAAAGCAGCTTCTTTTAGCGCCGTAGAAATGGCGCTGCAAGTGGTCAATGGCGCGCTTGCGGCATCACTTCCCCCGTGTGATGTGCAGATGCTAGGCGTCTGCGACATCAAGATGGCGGCACCCGTGCAGAACGGGCGCTGCCATTTTGTAAGCGCTCTGCGCATACTGGAGTTAGTGGTGTCCAGAAAAGATGCCCCTTTCTAACCCTAGAATGCGTGGAGCGCGTACATTTCGCCTGTGCGGAACGGGCCAAAGAGAGAAGGAGGAAAAAGGAAAAGGAATGGTGTTAAAGTGCTTCAAAAAATGACTGTCCTGGGATTATCTTCTCGGGTTTAAAGGAGAGGCAGCTTGAAAGAACAGTTCCTGCCTTTTCAGGAAAGAGATTGTATCTCTTTTTAAGAAGATATATTTTATAAATTTCATTCATTCAGTTATTTCATTCTCTCTCTCTCTCTCTCTCTCTATATATATATATATATCTACACACACACACACACACACACACACACTCATCCCTCCATATTTGCAGATTTGATATTTGCGGATTTGATTCATATCCACTCAATCTGTTACAAGAGCTTTAGAAATACTCCACCTCTATTTGTAATGATATGTCTTTTAAATGACGATTTAGTCAATACAGTTGGCCCTCCTTATATGCGGATTTGCCATGCACGGATTTGAGCACAGGCGCATGGCAAATCCGGGGAAGTCCCTCTCCTCCCTCCCTCCCTCCCTATCTATCTGCCTACCCTCCCTCCCTCCCCCTTCCCCTCCTTGCTTACCTGCTCCGTCGCTGCGCCGCCACCGTCTCCTCCTCTGCCACCATGGTTCAAGGGCCGGGTGCTGCTCGTGGAGGCCAAGACGGCTCCAGGCTGTACCCCGCTGTTTCACGGTGGCGGCGGCCAGGAGGACGAAGGAGCGTGGCTTTTGTGTGGCTTCTGGACTCTTAGGACACATGCATCATTGAAACACCATGTAACAGGCCAGAGATTCCTAGAGAAAACACTCCGCTAGGCCTTTGCAGCTCCTCCAATGCAGTTCTAGGGTCAGTGTCTGTCGGACGTTGACCACAGAGTTGCACTGGGAGAGATTCCTAGAGAGGTGTCCTCTCAGGTAAAAATATATTTGTGTTTTTTCCATATTCACGGGAGTCTTGTGCCCCTAACCATAGCGAATATGGAGGGACAAGTGTATATGCACACTCACACACACACACACACACACACTCTATATATATATATATATATATATATATGGCCATGAACAGTGTAAGCGTGGGTTTTCTTGGCAATATTTTTTCCAGAGAGGGCTTTGCCATTGCCTGCCTCTGAGGTTTCCATGGTGGCAGAGTGAGGATTTGAACCTGGGTCTCCAGAGTCCTGCATCCAAGGCTCAAACCACAACCAGGCTGTTGTTTTTGTTGTGTGCATCCAAGTCATTTGACTTATGGCGACTCTATCAACCTACTTGGCAAGTTTCACAATAGAGGTTTTGCCATGGCTATCCTCTGAGGCTGAGAGAATGTGACTTGCTCAAGGTCACGCAATGGGTTCCATGGTCAAGCGGAGATTCTAACCCTGGACCCCAGAGTCATAATCCAATGCTGTGATGGGGCCTTAGTCCCACACAATTGGGGGGGAATGTCACCTGTTGATTTATGGCCATGAATCTCAGCCAAGGATTCCTAAGAGGTGGTTATATCCATTCCTTCCCCTGAAATCCTGCCTCCAACGCAGACAGTGTTCCTTGGGGGTCTCCCATCCCAGTCCTAACCAAGGCTGGCCCTGCTTAGGT